>NC_056729.1:131883021-132183021 GCF_019279795.1 Protopterus annectens
TATTCTTTAAGATCAGTAGGCACAGAATTTGTAGATGAAACACTGAACTATAAAGTTTTCTAGCAACAACCTTTGCATTAGTTTCAGATCTCTTTAATGTGGAATTTATTCAGATGACTATTACTTCTGCAGAGATTCTGCATATTGATTGATATTGGTGGATTGTATGACAGAAATTTGAGTGGCCCTTTATGGTTGAAATGTTCTGAATTGGGCAGGTTGTCATTATTGGTTCATATGATTTGTTTCATTGCTTAAAGGAAAAATGTTCAGAACTATAAATTTAAAACACACTCTAGCAAGTGGTGCTGTATTATACAAGGGATAGAATTCAATTATTATATAGTATAATTAATACAGTCAGGAAAGTGAATCAAATAACTTTTGATTGGTTCTAAAAATGTGTGCAAGGAGCCTATGATTTGAAAACAGCCCAAAGGTAAACTTACCCTGCCACTGGCCAGATGCATTTTCTTTGAATGCGGGTTTCAATGTTGTTTCAATGAATGTGGGTTTCAAAGGTAGAGAAGTTTTAATGCTAAGTCTCTTTTCATTGTAAGACTATTGCTTTGTTTAGGTTTAGTAAATGTCTATCAGTGTTGTGCTATAAAATTTGAAATAAAAGTTGTAAATGAAATCCAAATATCTGTAATCATTATAGAAGTAAAGCATAAAACAGTATGCACACTGAGAGATTTAAACAGTGTCTATGACAAATAGGGAGAAATAGTAATGGGACACTGGAATGGCTGCTTGGGTGGGGGTGGGGTGGGGCTGTGTGGGCGGGGGCAGCAGTGGGATTGGTGCTGCATGGGCAGGGCTTTGGTTTGCACCCCCCCCTGCAAAAAATCCTGCTTGCTCCCTTGCCTGTCTCCTCAGAGGCACCACTGATTTTGTCTCAAATTTTAGCTCATAATATACAATGACAATAAATATAGTTATATACTTTTTGACTTCAGAAAATGTATGTTAATTCACATTTTTTATTCTGTCAATGTCTCCAGTTAACAGAATTAATAGTTTAGGTGTGCACTATTACTTCTGGATTTGATCCTGATTATGTTGAGATTTGTCTCTGATTAGATGAAAGTTATGATGAAGTCTGAAACTGAAATGTGACTCATTATTCCGTGACTTCAGTCTCCCAATGATTTGCCAGCAAATACTAAAGCAAGTTATATATATAGTAGTTAAAAAAATACAAAACAAATTAACAGATAGCCCATTCTCTATGTGTAATGATACCCTCCAAGATGTGTGTAATTGTGTAAATAATGCCTTTCCAAGGGTGTAGAGATCCCCCGCCTGCAACGTCGGGTCTCATAACACCCCTTGGCAGTTGTAATTTACACAATAATACACACCCTGTTGGGCATTATTGCTTGTTTAAAAGGGTATACAGCAGTCTGACTTGCCACCCCCCCAAACACACACATATACAAGATATGTGAGGCAGTATCAGTCACTCACCGGCATCCTTTCCAGTTGGGTCCTTCAGCAACTGACCTATATTTAAATAGTCATTCATTTGGGTCACAGGTAGGGCTTTTATCTCTCTGAGTCCCTGAGTTAGCTGTACATGACAGCAGATTCTATAGTGGTCACATCTCCACTGTCTATTATGGATAGTGGAAGATATCACCAACCTGTTGACATTTGAAAAGTTATTTCCTGGATAAAAGCTTCTGACTAGCAAATAAGCAAGAAATATAGTAGGTAGATAATACCTTGATGTCAAATCTGATAACAGCAAAGACCAATGTTTCCTTAACGTGCTGATGACATGATCTACTGGAAGTGTATATCTGATAAAAAATCGTGCTCATTTTATCTAAAGTTATACTGCTCCCATAGACTCTCAAGTCATTATGAAATATGTGTTTGTCCCAATATTAGAAGGAAAGCTCAATCTTGTCCTTTAAGACAATCAAATAATTGTCCGTTATAACATCTGGATGGCACACTGTAATGTCTTTCACTGTACACTGTATTGAAATCCTCTTCCAAATGAACAAAATATCTTGGGTTTTAGAAACTCCAAACACAACAAAGAATTCACAGACAAGGAACAGTTAAAACTAGATATAAGAAAAGAAAAACTTATCAGTAGAAATGTATTTTCTTTATAACTTTCAGATAATGGTCATACTGCATTTATTTATTTGTCAGTATCATAGTATCTGTAATTTGCAAACCATACCATTCAGTTTTGACTTGTCTAGGATGATTCATAAGTACATTTTAACAACAAATTAAATACATGGGAGATGATCTATGCAATAAATAAAATGAATAAAGAAAATTACAGTCATGGAAACAATGCAAAAAGTACATTCCTCACGAAGTCTGAACATAAATAAATTCACACATAGGTGGGAGGGCTTGACTCATTGCTGCCGCACTGAGCTGCAGATATAATATCCCATGAGAATATGAACTTTTTGGTAAAGGAAAATGTATCAGTTCTGCCAGTAAATTGTAAGTTTAATATGAGCAAGCAACTGCAATCGTCTTTATTTTTAAATGATTTATGAAGACTAGGAATGTCAAGTATCCCCAGAAATAATTGTGTTGCTGTATACTGTTATCTAATTTCATGCAAAGATGCCAAACAATTGTGATTCTTCAAATCACATTTCTTGTGTTCGCTATAAAGTTTGTTATTTATTTATTTATTAAAGTTTGTTAAACAGATAGGTGGACTGGTCAGCAGATAGTTTTCTGCCATGACCTTGGCCAAATGGCACAAAACAAAGTACAGGGTTATTAATGCCATGGTATATACAGATCCAAACAGTAGTAAATATAAATTGGGTAGAGAAAAAATATATAGAAAAGGTAAACAGTACACAGATTTTAGGTAAAATTAAGAAAGCCATGTTAATAGCAAAAGATAGGTTCAAAGCATCTTTAAAAATGTTTGCCATTTTATTTACCTCTTCTCTTAGGGAAAACAACATTTCCCCCCTTAAAAGCATGAATATTTTTCAACTGAAAAGCACCCTGCATTCTTAATACCATACCATAATCCAATTTCAACTCTCAGTCTATGACTGGTAAAATAGTCGTGCATACATAAATTATTGCATTCTACCATGTTCATGGGAGTGGAGTGCTAAAAATTCAAAGCCTTCAATGTCTTGCACAAGCGATGAAGTGTCACTTTTGTTTCCT
Organism: Protopterus annectens; assembly: GCF_019279795.1. Lineage (NCBI taxonomy): Eukaryota > Metazoa > Chordata > Ceratodontiformes > Protopteridae > Protopterus > Protopterus annectens. The sequence continues at coordinate 131,886,196 of NC_056729.1, forward strand.
ATCCAGGCATTTCATTTGTAAAATATACCTTCCCTTTTGTCATGCTGTGTATCACCACAGCACATTTAAAACCTTATGACTTCATTATAAAACATTGAGTAAAACCACAAAAACAGCCACCAGCCCACACAGGTTCCTGAGTTCTAGATAAGTCTGAGAACAAATAGTAATAAAAACACAAAAGAACTCGGATACGGCCTAGGTTTCCAGTGTCAGTTGAAGTTTTAAAACCTGCTTCATCAGATGCTAATAATTGCAACTAAGAAATGTTTCAATTTATACAACCTCTAACAGATACAAAGTAATCACATGATACAAATTAAGTAATACCAATTAACATCATATGATCTAACTTGAGCTTACTGGCTGACTAAATAAAATAAATGAGCACAAACATACTGCTATATATAAAAAATACTTATGAAAGATGTATAAAACACACATACATAAAAAATGCACACACACGCACACACACACACACACACACATATATATATATTTTATATATATATATATATATATATATATATATATATATATATATATATATATATATATATATATATATATAAATATATATATATATTATAAAATACAATTCTATAAATGCAAGCTTAAAATATAACACATATTTATATGTATAAAATATATGTATAAACAATATATAAACATACTTCAGTGGTGAGACAGCTAAAATTATAAAACATCTTTTAGTGCAAATGCAAAGCAGAATGAACCCTTCCTTAAACAGAACCACTTGTGGGAATATTTAACTTTACATAGCTCCTATTAGCTGATTTTATTTCCATAGTGACCTTTATAATACACTGCTCATTGTTTCAGTCTTGTATACTTTATGCCATGTCGTGTACCAAATTGCCATGGCATACTCTTCTGCAGGTATTGAAAAAGATGAGCTGTTTTATGTCACTTTTTTATTCTGGTAGGACCAGTATATAAAGGTATTCCTCAGTCCCACTAGTGCCATATGGCCCAAGACTTTAACAACAACTCTTCTGGGGTAATATTATTTTATCTTTTTATTTTATTTACTGAATACATTCTTGCAGTTTTCTGAATATAATTAAGAGATCACATTTTATATGATGCCTGCTAACTTCATAGCACATGAATGTCTTTGTTTTTCACAAATGGCTTGTACTAGCCGCTCTACATGCTACTGTAATTTTATGCGATATTCTTTATGACTTATGCAAGATAAACTTTGATCATGTAAACTTTCCTCTAACTCTTTCAAACTTGTACATCTTGCATGATCTTCCAAGTTGTGACTGAAAATTATCCTCAGTCTTGCTCACATAACAGTTAACAGATCAATCAATAGGTTGTCAAACAGAAACAACAGTCATTATAACATCAAAATATGTAGGCTACTAAAGACATTATAGTCCTTGGCCAGAGTTAACTTTGAAAATGCTTACAAGCATTGTTGTTGTTCTAGCAGATAAAACAAAGGCTAACATCTGAGTACACAACCAGAATCCTGTTCTTACATTTTATGTCCATTTAGATTAAATAAAATTTAATGACTGTGTTAATTAGAAATACATTTTTGTGCAAATAATAATGTGAGTTCCAGAGAAATTCTCATAGAATGACCTTCTTGGCAGTTAGTGTTATTGCTATAACACTAGAAAACCATGTGTTCAGCTTAATCATTTTTAAGGGAGAAAAAAAGGAGGATAAACTTTTGGTTTTCAAATGCCTTGAAGCAATTTTTTGAAAATCTTATCATTATGCTGTAAATGTTGTTAAGGTTCCAGAAATTGTATATTTTGAGTTGTTTTACAGAAAACCTCATTTGTTGAAAGAGAATAATGTTGATTTCTACACAAAATTCTGAGTTGTCTCACCCGTGCCAATCCATGGACAGCGTAACTGGACATCTGCCAGCAACCTTGGTGGCTTGAATTTAGGGTGTTCTTGTATAAATCAGAGACGAAGCATCAGTTAGGTTCAAGATACTTAAGAGCTCTTTTGTGATACCTGTTCATATATCTAAACAGAAAGGTAGTTGGTGGATCACTTTGCAGTGAGAGAATTGCTATTCTTCTATTTCATCCCAGTACAGAAATTCTGGGCATGGTAGGCCGCAGTGGTGCAGTGGTTAGCATTGTTGCCTCACAGCAAGAGGTTGTCTGGTTTGATTCTCAGCTGGAGTGCCTTCTGTGCGGAGTCTGCATGTCTTCCCCACGGTTGAGTGAATGTTAAAAACATGCAGGTAGGTGTGTGTGTGTGTGGGTGTTCCTTCTTTGAAGGTTGGGTAGCGGGCTGGCCACTTGACAGTATAAAAATCCACTGCCAATCATTAGCAGACTGGTGATCTGGTGTGGCGACCTTTAACTGGAAAAAGTTGACAGAAATTCTGGGCATGGGTGGGCATAGGGCTATACATTTCAGAAGTAAAGTTATATCTCAGTCTTTTTGTTTCTTACATTTTTTATAGTGCATTGCCTGCCAACTATTTGTCCACTTGCAACTTGTTACTCATTAATTCCAGGGGTGAGAACTGATTGAAGACACTGCCATCCAAGCAACCATCAAGGGTTTTCAAATTATGGCATGGCTCCTTGTCCCTGAGAGCTGACCAGCACATTCACTGATATCAGGTCCCTGCAATGGTACACTTTTCTCAAGAAGATATACTTTTTCCATATGTGTTCCCTCAAAAGGTTACAACCCCTTAGGAGATTCTGTTTACACTGTCTGACAAGAGCCAAATGCACATCTCAGGTCCGTGTGTTGCATTATAGCAATCAAAGGATGGATGAGATAGATGGAACAATAGATAGATGAAGAGATAGATAGATAGTTAGATAGATAGATAGATAGATAGATAGATAGATAGATAGATAGATAGATGGAGAGGTAGATAGACAGATAGATACATAGATGGATGGCTACAGTTTACACATCCATTATCTGTACCCTGACATCCTATTTGCTTAAAGTGTTAGTCTGTTTAGTAGAGTGCTATTCAATGATTCTTGATGTCAGTCTTCTGCTAGTTGCTTAAGCAATAGGTCCTCTTTTAGAAGTTTAAAGTTAGTAGGCTGACCCATCTTGGAAGTCAAAGAAGAGGGCAGTGGCAATTTTTATCCAAAACATCTTGGAATAGATGTGGCTTTAAAATCTTTCAACATTTTTTCCATAATGTTTTCTCTACCCCGTTTTGGTTCTATCATATTACTCCCTAAGGCCTTGTGAAATACTATTCATGTAACCATTTCTATTCCTTTGGTAAAAAGGTTAGTCTAGGAAAATTTAATTTTTGAAAATATTCCCTCTTGCAGATGTCTTTTGTAGCTATCAAAGGAATGCCACCATAGCCAAAAGTTCCTGGTCTTTTTTTATTTATTTATTCTCAATCTGTATTTGCGTTACCTAAAATATAATCATACGTTGTTTCTCTGTTTTTGTTTCAATCATTCCTCCTTGCCAGTAACTTTCTAAGGCTCAAGAAAGTTCTGGTGATGAGACCATGAAATTAGAACTATATTTATTGCCTTACTAGAGTTGGATACATACTTTTTACATTATTCTTATGCTCTGCATTCAGATCAGTGATAATTCTAATGTTTACTAGCTATGGCTTGGCTCCTGATAATTCCTTATCCCACTTACTTAGAAATTGTTTGTTGATTTGTTTTACCTGTTCTCTGAGCAGTGATCCTGAAAAATGTTTTTTTTTTTTTTGCTTGCTTCAGGAAGGCTAATTTGCAAATGTACTTTTTACGGAAATTGGATGTACTCACTGAACTAAGATATGTTGTCTACAAGGCAGTGTAGCAACAGTGATATATGTCTATAGTTCAGATAACCTAAACAAGTGGATTGAAACCTGGGGATGATTGCTGAAACCAAAATGTACTTGGGCAGACCCAAGGCTACTTAAAAAGGATCAGCCAGGACGAAATTGCACCATTTTTATGAATGGGATAACCTTTTACTTTTATATTTTTTAAAAAAGAAAAACACTTTATACAGAGTAATAAACATTTTTGTCTAAAATGCATGAGTAAGCTACAATGACAAAACAGAGCAGCTAAATATTATAACAATATCAATGTAACCAATGAAAACATACATGGAATCGGTATCTAAAATTATAAATATATGTTTCAAGTATGCATTTAAGCTACACTATCAGAAACTAATAAAAATGAAACAGAGTTTCATATCTATTTGAGAGCAAGTCCAGTGTTTGCATTTGTAACTTAATAAGTGAAATTTCTGCAAAAATTCCTCTGAGATAACCTTTTATAAAAGCGAGCAGTTACAATCTATTATATTTCTAAGGTCATACTTTCGTAACTGCATCTTCATCAAATAAGACACCCACTTCTCATTTCCTTTCTGTTTTCTGTGATACAGAGGACTTCAGTTAGACATCTGTAATCATAACCAACTTATGTGTTCAAGAAAAGGATGCTAAGAAATTCACACTAAGAACAAAGTCTGAGAAATAAAACACAGCATCCATTTTGTGAATAGATAATGTAATGGTATTATCAAAGAAACATGGTCATAATACTTTGTAACACACAGAGCTTTAGATGCCTCAATCTATTGCTAATAACAAAAAAAATGTGTAGGAGTACAAAGTGTTTTACATCTTTGAAAGCTTTAACACAGCATTGTCACATAGACAATGACTAGAAGTCAAGTGAACCTTTCAACCAACAGCTTTAAAAGTTATTAGACACTTCCCTCTTCCATACAGCTTTTTTTTGTGTGAGTATTTGTGTCTTGGGAAACATCACTTGTGTGGCAGCACAAGCCTTGAAAAGTGCATAGCATAGAGGATTATGATTGGGTCACCATTCATAACTCACTTATTATGTGCTCAAAATATGGATGCCAAGAAATTCACTTGAGAGGTGAATCTCAGCATCCATTTCAAGAACACATAATCAAAGGTTATGAACAGAAACCTGATTATAATGTTTGTAGTGCATGGAGCTTTATTTGCTCCATGTACTAATAGCCACAGAAAAAAAGAACATAAAATCTTTTTTCCAGCTTTCAAATCGATAAAGCACTTAGCCACTTAGAAAGTGCTGTCAGAAGGGCAATGTGACACAGTCCCTTACATTTACATTTGACTTCCCATGCCTCTAAACTATCCAGATTTTCACAGAATGTACAGATTTTTGCCTCATTTGTCTGGTCCGTTCCTCATAAGGACTGCAGTTCTCAGACAAATCATGGAGAGCTGAATAATTTTAGTTTCTGAATTTGTATCCTTCAGAGAAAATGAAGGCTAACATACTTCCTGTTATTCTAGTTTGTAAGAGGAAGGGGTACTTATCAGTACAGACAGCAGGCAAGGCCAAATCCTTTATTCTGTCACTGTTATTTGCTGGTCTGTCCCGGCAGATTTTACTGCCTAGCCCAAAACCCAACATTAACAACTTAAGTAGGGGGTGCTTAACATTTGCTATATCAGGTTTAGTGTTTAACCGGTTTGTCTTTTTCCAAGTATCAGAGTGTAATCACTATGTTCCATGCACTACACGGTTTTTATGCACTTTTATAATGTCACAGAAATGTATAACAAGGTTATCTTTTCCTGATTTCTGAGAATAATCAACATGCTGCATGTATCACATGCATAACAGTACATATACATGTTTGTGCACTATTTCTCCTTACACAAATAAATTAACCGTTGTAATAAAAACAAACTATGCAGTCAGACATAACAGTATACCCATTCTGGTAATGAAACAGCAGTTGAATATGGTTTAGCAGGCCAGCATCATGTGTTTAAAGACAGTAATCCATACTCAACTAAGAACAACAAGGCAAAGCTATATATATATATATATATATATATATATATATATATATATATATATATATATGGGTCTACTTCTAAACACCGACATGACGATTCCCCGACACAAAACTCACCGACGCCAAATAACCGACAACACACAAACCCGACACAAACTCGACAACGCAAAACACAGAACACCAAAACACCGACACACGGAACGTAAACAACACGCGACACTACATACCATACACACTAGCCCTGACCCAAACCCTAACCCTAAGGTCCGACACTATCGCACACTTCACCTACCTGCACCCTAACCCTAACTCACTTACACACCCCTAGCCCAAGCTCCGACACTAACGCACACATCACCTACCTGCACCCTAACCCTAACTCACTTACACACCCCTAGCCCAAGCTCCGACACTAACGCACACATCACCTACCTGCACCCTAACCCTAACTCACTTACACACCCCTAGCCCAAGCTCCGACACTAACGTACACATCACCTACCTGCACCCTAACCCTAACTCACTTACCTGACCACTCCTACCTCCGTCACTGTCGCACACTTACCGGGTCGCGCACATTACCCTTGTCGGTCTTTCCACTGTCAGCGAATCACCCTGTCGGTATACGTACCTGTCGGTCATCTGGCATCGGTGATTTCCGCGTCGGGGAATCGGCGTTTCGGTCTTTAGAATGGGACCCATATATATATATATATATATATATATATATATATATATATATATATGGGTCTATTGTACTTCATCGAAGAAACACTTCCTCGAAAAAGAACAGTAGAATCACACTTACGTGAAAGCACACTGAACCGAAACAGCACTTTCATGAATAATGGTTCAACGAACCACTAAGGAACACCAAAACAATGTTTTTGCAGGGGGCAAGCCCCCATGCACCCCCACACCTCCCCTTCTTAAATATACCAACTCCGAGATCGCACTACAGTGGGGAAACAGGTAAATTCCCTTTTCCCCACTTTAGTGTGCTTTGGTGCCGCAGTGTTCCTTAACAGTTCGTTGAACCATTCTTCGCGGAAGTGCACTTTGGTTAAGTGCTCTTTCGTGTAAATGTTTGTCTACTTCTCTTTTTCGAAGAAGTGTTTCTTCGATGAAGAGAAGTAGACCCATATATATATATATATATATATATATTCGACAGGTAAAGATGTTTAGAAGGTGTGCATCATAAAGTCACATACACTGAATATGACCTGTCTCTCATAAAGAGTGAGACTGAGAAAATTATCAGATGAACAGAACGACAGCTTTGGTTTCCCAAAGATTCCTTGAATTTTGAGCGCATACTATTGTAACATTATTGAGAGCATTCAATGATATCCACACCAATAAAATTAAAATATGCTTTTAAAAGGATGCCATGGTTGATTATGAATGAAATAAGTCTGACAGCTAAGGTAAGCCCAGCAGCTATATTATGGCAACTTACCATTCACAGGTATTTCCTGTTGCGCGAGTACAGAAAGTTCACAGCTTTAAATGCACACAGCTTTCAGATGAGAAAGGATGCTTCACTATGCTTTGTCTTAATTAAAGTGTTGAAAATGTCATGAAATTTTCAAAAGCAAGTGGGTCAGGCGGTGAGACTTTTCAAATGACCTATGCGATAATTGTTACATTATGTGGTATTCACTCCATAATAAAGAATGCTTCAAAGCTAAAACCTGGAAAACTACCTACATTGGAGGTTATGTCTGCTAATACCATATCTGGAAGGGCAATAAACAGACTGGATGGGCCACATCACTAATTTATATTTTCATTTTTTTGTGTTCCCAACTGGTTGTCTCCGTCAGCTTCTTGATATGGTAACAAAACAGGGAATTAGTTCTGCATTCTGAGCCTATGATGGACAAGCTGTTAAATGAGTTTTACAAAGCATAACAATTTTGTTGGTTGCCTAGTTTGTCACACTATAAAAGATTTCTCATGTGTGACTGCTGAATCTGTTAAAATAATTTAATCCAACTGATCCCAGCTGGGTTTTAGCTCCTGATGACCTTTATCTTTTTCATAGTTACTCTGATCAGGCTGTGTTCCTCATTGATTTACTCTTCTTTCTTTCTGCTTTCTTATTTCATTAAGATGGTCTGGGGAAATCAGATATGTAAAGGTCATACTGTACAGCCTACAGATGAAAAGATGCTAAGAGAAAAAGGAATAGAGGCTTAAGTTAGATCACTACCTTGAGAAACATAAAATGAAAAATGGCCACATGGATACTTAAAGAGACAAAGACAGATGTGCAATGTGTAAAACCATACAGGACTATGAGGAATCCATGAAATTTATAAGTCTGGTGCTCTGGGAATTAGTAAAGTGTTTTTATAAGAAATATATAGTACTTCTTCTGCTGACTTAATTCCCAGAAACCTGAGCAATTATCTGGAAAAAAGTGAACATCATACTGTACCTCTCTCACTCTCTCTCTCTCTATTTAAAACTAAACTGTTTTGAGCTGCTTGGTGTAAATAAAAAATGAGGTATGAACATGTCATTAAATTTAACTAAGTTTACATTGCAGTGTCAAAATAGGCATTACTTTTGATATAGCAAAGTCAATTTTGTCTCTCATTATATCATATCTACAACTGAACTGTCTGTGTCACATTTCTCATTTGAGAACGTAGGTGGGTTTGTATCCATGCCTTTTTCAATATCCATGAAATAGTGGATAATCCAAATGAAAAACAGAACTACAATGATGTCTAATCTTCAGATGAAGTATGTCACTTTATTTATTTAAATTATTTTGTGGATTTCTTACCAGGCCAAACCCGCTAGACACAAGCCTCTTTGCAAGAGTGAATAGGGAACACTTCTCTTTAAATGACTTGCTCAGCCACAAAATAGACAAATACTATGTGAAGAATCAAGCCCTGGACTCAAAAATGAAGACTGCTACCATCTCATAGCCTAAATCCTTGGCGCTGGCAGACAGTGGCACATTAATAAATGCACTGGTCTCTATCAGACTATTTTAAGGTATGACACAGAAAAGTTACTTCCAGAAAAAAAGAACAAACTGCATTCAAGAGTAACAAATAACATGTACCTATATATGGCATATGTTAACAAATAACATATACCTATATATGGCATATGCTTTAGATTGCTTCTGTAATGAATTTAAATACCACCAAAACATCTAAGTATAGAGATATGAGTCTATATCTGCTACTTTTACACTTATGAGAAAAAAAGAGTTAGACAACAGAGATTTGTGAAGATCACGTCATAAGATTATGTTTCAGCCTCTTTGTGCAGAGAGCAAGCAGGGTTTCTTGTATTTACCTCAGATAGTTTGCACTAGTTTAATTGTTAGACAAAGTTGTCATTCTTCACGGTATCAGAAAAATAACTGGTATTCCATATGACTGAAGGAAATGACATTCCATCTCACTGCATTGTTTGTGTTTCTGAAAATGCTGAATAGGATAGTCTGTCATTATTGGTGTCCTCCCACTACAAGGGTTGACAATGATCACATTCAAACACCGTTAATTTCTAGGATGTCTAGCAACAAAGTCCTGCAATATATCCAAACTTAGAGGGTGCACTGCCAATAAAGTTGCAGTAATGCATATAGTGGGGTTGTGATTTACAATACTTTGTACCTTCCAATCTGCATTAGCACTGTGACTCAGTAATGGATCTGTGTTAGGTAATGCCTTTTCTCTTATTACTGTCATGGCCTACATGTGCAGGAATAAGGGATGATTGTATATAGCATATGGCACATTACCTGAAAGATCTTTATGTAATATTGTAACGTATGTGTCCGACAACCTTACACAAATCTTGACACAAATATTGACACTATAATATGTGAAATTGAATTCTTTTTACTGTTGGATTTCCAATATAATTCAAGGAAAATTAGGAATGTAATTGAGTTTTGATATGTGAGTCATTCTGCAGAAAGGATACACAATAATAAAATAAAATAAAACAAAATAAAATAATTGGTTGAGGTTGAAGGTCTAGCATTCGGGATGTTGCAGCACATTGGTTTAGAGTTACATAGAGCTTCCTAGTCACAGTAACATATGCTAACATCTGCCTCTATAACTATGATTTTTATCATTAAATATGTTGAAATGGATGTTGGAAAACAAAAATTCTGTATCCTGTGGACGTTTAAGAGACAGTAGTATTTTCATCTCAAATCTTTGTTTACATGCATGTGTTTAACTTCTAAAATGATCATCCTAGTACTAAATCAATTTGTTTATTTTAATTATTTTCTGTTCTCACACATCTTCTGTTCCTAGATGTTATAGTATTAAATACAACATAAAAGCCTTGATCATACTGGATGATTTCACTGTAAAAGTTAAAGTGAATGCTCTTCATTTGAAAGATATGATTTCATACTCACAGACAAATAAAATGTTAAGTATTGAAAAAATCATCAATTATATGTGTAAACACTTTACTGATTATACACAGTTTCCCAAACAGTGCCATTATGACAAATTGTTGATGGTATTCTAGTATGCTTTCACCATTTGGACTGGAATATAATTCAGGAATCAAACTGCATGTCTTACGGTATCAGCGCTATAACTCACTGTGATTAAATACAGCATGCCTAGCATGTGCTCATTAGTCCATACAGCTGAACAGCACATTGAGTCAGCAAAGAACAGCACAGAGTCACAATAAGACAGTGTCACATGACAGAGTACACAATATAGCAGCCTCTATGCCTAGCTGTAATACCACACAATGAACCCTGTAGAAAAGGTAGAGGTAACTGACTAGGTCAAAGCAGATCAGATTGCAGGCCTTAAAAAATATACAAAGTTGGAGGTATACACTATAGGCATATAGTATAGGACTGTGTGCACCCAGCAACTGCATGGGACTCTGTCAACAGTGGGAAGGCAATCCATGGAATATACAGGTATATGGACGCATACTTGTATTCATGCCTGTGTTACTGTGTGCGATGCTCTATGTGGTACAGTGTTTGATTCCTTTAGCCTTTCTTTGCCTCTTGTATGACCTAGAGCTAATCAGACATTGCTACCAGGTCACCCCTGTAAAGGGACTGCATTTCTATTGGGTCTGCCTCATTAACAAATAGGATTAGGATTATTATTATTATTATTATTATTATTATTATTATGTTGTTACAGCAGTGTGAGGGGAGTAGAACATGCACAATAGTGCAGCCTGTGGGCCCTGAAGATGTACTACATCCCAGACATTTAGATGATATCACATCTCATGTCACTGGTTGACAGCATTGCAACCTCTGGGTCCTATTGCTCTATAATAACAGTGGTGCTTTGGCACCAGGTGGGATATATCAAGAATGCACAGTGTGGCAGGTGGGGGTTCTGTACTACAACAGCACTCAGCAAGACAGAAAAATAGCACAGTCAACAGAAGGTACACAGTATAGCAGCCTTTGCACCCTGCAGTGTACAAGGCTATGGGGTAAATTAATAAAGGTTACCTCTTGATAACCTTTTTGTATTCAAGGACTGTCCTAACATAGTGCTTTTGCACACAGTTGTGCAGTGCTGTGTCAGTCTGTCTCCATGGCCATGCATATGCTAATGATGCTGTGCTAATGTCCATATACTCCCCTCCCCTGGAACTCTCTCATGGGAAGATACCAATGCATCGAGTGATTCACAGAATCACTCAGCCGTGTATATCAGAACAGCTGCTCCTTGCTTGTTACAATAGACAACATGGTCAAAAGGCTATGTTCACCCATTAGAGTAGAGGTAAGCACTGGGCAGTGTAGAGGTATGTTAGGGTTAGAGGTGAAGAAGAGTAGCTAGTTCAACCAGCACCTTGTGCTGATACCATGAGCCAGCTCCCTACTCACTCAGCTCTTCAAGTGAAGAGGGAAAAAAAAGCACTTAACAATAATTAGCCAATTGCTACATTGTACCAGTCAGCTTATTACAGTTAGATCCTTGTTCCTTCTACTAGCACACCAGCCAGATGGCCAGAAGCAGGACACCCCCAACCCCATTTCAGCCATTCAGGTGCCATTTCTGTGCCCTGCCTCTAACCATCCCTTCCCACACAAAAAAAAAGAAAAACAATTCTGTTAAAATGTAGCAAACATCTTGCTACATTTGCTGCAGTTTATTTCCTCCCTGCACTATGGTGCTCATATCTCTTAAAAGCCAATATTGCATTAAAGACATCAGGATTGGCTGATCGGGCCTCCCATAACACTTTGTACCCAGACAGTTGCCCCTCTTTCACCACCCTAGTTACACTATAGAGGAGGTCAATGTATGAGTGTATGCAATGGGCTGCATGTGTGATGTTATGGGTGAGTGTGTTTCTCCCTGGGAAGTAGAAGTTGAGGGTGGTATTGAGGGATAGCTTTAGGTGTGTGTATGTGTATATATGTGTTTATGGATGAATGAATAAATGAAGTGCCAGTTTTTGATTCTGGGAGGATTTTCTTTTTTTTTTTTTTTGCATTTCGGAAGTTCCTGCTGTTTGTGGTTTATGGATGAATGGTTGATTGTGTGAGTGAATGCCATTGTGTGTGTGTTGTGTGTGTGTGTGTGTGTGTGTGTGTGTGTGTGTGTGTGTGTGTGTGTGTGTGTGTGTATGTGTGTAGGTTGGGGTAGGTGTCTTACTTCCACACACTCCTTGACTAATGAGCAGCCCTGCAGCACTGGGTGGAGAGAGCCACTGGCCAACAGGGATAATCCTTAACACTTTTGCCTGAGTGTCATTTAGAATGGGGATCAGGGGATGGGGGTTGGACATTAGCTAACAGGGATAATTGTTATTTCATTGTCTTAGCAGCAGTTTAACAGTACAAGGATTTGGGGGAAACACCAACTCGAGGGATAGCTCTAATGCCTTGTGCCTAAGCAGCACATAAACAGAATGGGAACTGAGTGGTGGGAGTGGTTGACAGTAACTGCTATGGATAATACTTAATAGTTGTGCCTGAGTGGCACTTAGATAGAACAGGGACTGGGTGGTGAGGGAAACACTAGACCCACGCGCACACACACACACACACACACACATACATGCACACCCATACACACACAGACATACAAATACATATGCACGCACGCACACACACACACACACACACACACACACACACACACACACACACACATATGCAAACACACTCATGTACACACATACATGCACACCCATACACACACGCACACACACACACACACACACACACACACACACACACACACACACACACACACACACACATACACACACACACACACACACACACACACACACACACACACACACACACACACACACACACACACACACATCCAGTAGTTTCCCAGCATGCCATTGATATTCACTATATTGCATGTATATTGTTAAATTCCATAGTATCTGCATGAGATTGACAATCATCTCTATTAATGGCAGCCTTCCACATCATTCTAAGCATCATGCTGGTATAAATCAAGGGTAGATTCAGTATGTATAATACAAGTTACTACAAAACCTTAGAGGAAAGGTAAGACACATATTGGTTTCAGCCCCACCAGGTACCTGGATTCCTGTTCCAGTCCTGACTTTGCTCTGTATTACAGGGGGAGTGCTCTTGATACTGTCTGCTTTAGATGAGATGTTTATTGTACTTGTTTTTTATAGTTTGATGACTGGGTTGTCCAAAATGGGCAAAGTTCATTTACAGTTGGGGCTCAGAGGGAAAGGCTCAACAACATGACAATTCAACATACAGTGACTGCAAGAGAAACCTGAAAAAATATGAAATAATTTTCAAAAATTACAACATGCATATCAGTTTTTTTGGAAGGAAATGTAGCATGTTTATGCTGGACAGAGAACAGAGAACTCTGGTACAAGCTGCACTTGTAACTGACGATGACTCATGGATATGACTGCCAAGGAAGCAGAGCATTTTAGTGTGAACTGGAAAGAAAACGTACAAGAGTGTTTCTTATAAGACACAAAGTTGAAACAAAATAGTCAGGTCTTAGTAGGCACAGGCCAGGATGGGTAGCAAGCAGTAAGTGGACCATGTTCTGCAAAAAGGAGTGGCTATCATAGTTAATAGGTATTGCAACTTAACAACAGAAGAAACAAAGACAGATAAAGAGGGAAAGTGGATTATTGTTAATGTGAAAGTAAATGGTAACAACTTGAAGTTAAGAAATCTTTATAGCCTCACAGAGGATAATAGTGAATCCTTGGGTAACCACAAAGTATTATTGCAAATGGGAGAATCAGTGCTCCCACTTATTGTGGCAGGTGATTTTACCATCACATTAAATCCATTGTTAGACCACCATCCTGTAGGGAAACTCCAACACCACAGGAATACACAATCTCTACACTACATACTGGAGTTCCTGAGTATATGTGAAACATGATAGGTGCAACATCACAGTGAGACTGACTTTACCTATTAAGCACCTTATGTTTACATGGGTATCATATTTGATTACATTTTAATTTTATTTTACATATGAATACCAGAGTGGTACACTTCTTTACCACAACTCCGCTAATTTCACCTCTAAAAATAGCTGAAATAATTCTCACCTCAGTCAGATCACAGTTATGTCCTGTTACAAATTAAGGCTCTATATTGTGTTTCCTGCATAGCAATGGTTATTCGATCCCCTTCTCGTGGTCAAGAAGGGATCACTAAAAGAACTAAGGATAGCCCTGTAAGAATAATACTTTAGGTGTGGGACAAGGATAAGAAACATTTATAAGAAAAGGGAACTTTTCAAAATCCATTTGCAGAACAAAGGGGCTCTTCTTAAGAAATAGCAAAGACAAGATTTGGAAGAGAGAGAGTTAGATGATACAAGGATTTATTAGCTAAATTACAAATTAAGATAAACAGCCCATGCTGATGCATATTAATCCTTAAAGCAGGAATATAAGGTAATGCAATACCTCTGTGTACAAGAAAGATTTGAAAGGCCAAGTTGAATTATAGGCTAAACATATCTCCTCTGCAAAGTTCTTAGCAAAGAATGCGAAAGAAATAAGACAAGAAACTCAGAAGAGTGCTTTCTGAGATGATAGGGGTTATTTACTAGTTGACCTTATGCAAATAGTTGGTTTTATGGACAAATTTTTAGTCAGATAAATGCAAGGGTTAGTAATGATATTTTGACAGAAGGTGGAGCTTTTCTTGAGGAGGTGCAGTTACAGCAGATTGTGGATAGTCTAGCGGTGTGTCTAAGTAAATTTACTCAGCTCACTGAGATCCACAAGAACTTAAAAGCAGGGAGTGCCCCAGACCTGGATGGATTATCTATTGACATCTACAAAAAAAATGTAATGAAGTACTTTATCTTCCTTTGTATAAATTCTACTGGAAAGCTGAATAAGTAAATCCCTTACTCCACTCCAGTCATTTAACAGCTTTACTGTTGTTACTGAAGCCATGTAAAGAGACAAGTTCAACAACTGGCTATAGACCTACATCACTTTTGCAAAATGAAAACAAGACCTACCCAAATATATCCGCCAGATGGCCAGAGTCCATACTCCCTGCATTGGTGTTTATCTCACAGCAAGGGCTTGTTAAAGGGAGACAAAGAGATCCCAAATTAACTCTGTTGTGGCAGGGTGTTTTAAAGTTAGGTAAGACTAATGTCCCTTGCACAGCCATGAGCTAGACTTATGAAAGCCTTTAACACATTGCCATGGGACTTCTTTTGGCAAGCCTTTAACAGATATGGGATCTTGACGCAGTTTATTCAGATGTCTTATGACTTCAGACTTATATTAGGGTGAATAGGCTACATTCCACCATTTTCTCTCTTCGTTGTGGTTCTCAATAGGGATGCACACTGTCTCCCTCTTTTTGTACTGTGTATTGAATCCTTGGCCTGTTTCTTGCATTAGGAACTTCCAAGAGTTGCAGTATGTTTAACCTTCCAATACACATTAAATTCTATGTGGTTTGCAGATGATGGAGTTGTTTGGCTAAGCCATCGTACTGAAGGTCTACCCTGGATGCCAGATCTGCTACAAAAAATTGGCACATTCCCTCTGTTAAAGGTAAATTTGCATAAATTCAGCTTACTTCTTGTGAATATACATTGCAAACAAATAATAAGACTACAAGCCACATGTAGAATTTCAGTAGTTGAAGAAATATTTTATATGGAGATAAAAACCCACCAGAACCATGAGAGAATCTTGGTTATAAATGGGGCAGCAATACCACAAGTAATAACAAATACATTGTCAGATTGGGGAAGAACTCAGACATTCCTTCTTTGCCAAAATAAATGCAGTAAAGATGCTGACCTTACCAAAATTCTTATTTCTAGCTAGGCAGTTATCACAGGCAGCATTTGCCAAATATATGAACATTGAGAAGCTGGTGTCTAATCTGTTATAGTAGGGCAGATGTCCATAGGTAGCCAGGAAGATTTTTGTATGTGCCTCAGCAGTTAGGAGATTTGGCTCTGCCCAGCTTTTAACAGTATGCATTCTCAACTGCGTGTTCTCAGTATCTGCAGGCCAGACCCAAAACTTATGTTTATGACTGCATCCAGAGTTATGGCTTTTGTGGAAAGATGATGTATATATATCATTGTCTTGATGAAAAGGGGCAGGGTATGGGATACATGGGAATTTAACAGGAAAATTACGAATATTTTTTATCGGCACATTAGGATCAATGGAACATGATATCATATGGGCTAAGCAACTATATCAGGAGGCTGCTTACCCAATACAGTGGAGGGACTAGGTGATGCAAGGACATCTGACCTGGTCAGATGTATGAGATCAGCAAACAGGACATTTTATCAACTTTCAAAGATGTCAGCAGGCTAGTGGGCCTGAAAAGTTAAGATTCTGGCAGTACCTATATTTAAGGGACATATCTTACAAGTCTAAACATAATGAATACAAAACATGAGTTAATCGCACCTGCTTTTACAATGGAGGGATAATCAGTTCTTGGTATGCCCACGTATGTCATGCATACGAGCAGAAGAGGGCATCCAGGATAACAGAACCGACTAAAGTGGGTTGGCAAGAGATGATGGAGCTTCCGTGCCACCCTAGTTTAAAACAAATTTGGCTAATAATGGCACAAGCTAGCGACAGTCTAGGATGGAAACAGACTATTTGTACATCCTTTGTCATGCCTCAAAATCCAGCAGTAATGGTATAAGTTCAGAGGTGCAGCTGGTAGGCAACCAGATCTTTACTCCCATATCAGTCCCACACAGAATTTTGGTTACTGGGGCTATGTGACTATAAACATGATAGAGTTGTCCTGACTAGTAACTGCCTGGGTAAAAGTGCTGAGCTCTGTTGCTTGCCCACTTATGTTCAAATGTTGAAAAAACAGCTCACAGGAAGAGGACACTGGAAAAATGCTATCCACCTACATATAGAAATATACATTTAGCCAACATGCTCAGAAGATTTTTTATAAGCTCTTTATGACTTTTGGAATGTTTTCCTATTGTCTGGCATATAAAGTATGACTTTTCTGAAATTCTCCATCTAATGTTATGCACAATGGATTTGTTGTTATACCTGGAAAATTTATGAAGGAATTTGTTTAAATAGCTTTGCATAGATAATTTGATTTCATATTCTAATAACAACAGTTACATATATTTAATGGATATGGTTATCATCTGTACATTCATAGCTGTCACTTATAAGTGTTGGTTAGTTCACTCTTCATTTGATATGTTATGGATGAGTAAAGAATATGGAAAAGCATTATTTTGATGTAGCCATGACTATGGCCTGTTCAGTGGCTTTTGCCACTTTTGAGTTTACTTCAGCCCTCCCATGGTGTTGTCAAATGAAGCCTCCCTTTCATGCTATGGTGTTCTATTTGGATGATTCCCTTATTGTGGGAAAATGTGAGATGGATACCAGGGAAGGTCTTTTTTCATGTCAGGATTTGTGTGAGCATGTCGGTGTTTCACTAGCTCTTGACAAAATAGAAGGCCCTACAAAGTTACTTACATTTATAGGTCTTTAAGAAGATGTTCTTTCTTCCTCATTCTAATTACCAAACAATACATTGGATAGCATTTCATCTTGTATTCATTCCTTTTTTTGTTATATAATAAAGTCACAATTGGGCAAGTAATGGAAGTGTGTGACTATCTGAATTTTGCATGCAGAATTACTGCTCCGGGCAGGACTCTCATTATATCATTGGCCAGTCTATTATAAGGTGGTTGTAAAAGCAACATAAGATCAGAATTAGTAGTAGGTGAGAGAAGATCTCCTTTTTGTGGTCAATTTTTCTATCATATTTCAGTTGGAGATAATTTTGGCAGGACATATGGGTGTCAAAAAACTCATAACAGCTATTTACAGGCATGGGGATGATGAATGAGGCATATTTTAATAGACAGTGGTTTTCAGCACCATGGATATACCATTGGTATAAAGGAAAGGTAAGAAGCATCACATTGATAGAAGAAATGATCATTTGGGGTGGCAAAATTTTATGCCAGGATGAAATGTGTAATAAAAAAGTGATTTTTAGATCAGATAATAAGGCACTTGTTCAAGTTTTGATTAAGAAGTCAACCAAGTCTGTGTGGGTTCATTTGATTGTAAGGCTACTGTTCTTAGTGAGTCTGTGGATTAATCTTTCATTTTCTGCTAAACACATAACAAACAGTCATAGTGTTCTGGCTGATTTTCTCTCTCATCTTCAGGTATCTAGGTTGAGGCCCCTACTTCAGTTGTTGTTCCCAGCCATATCATGGAAGAGGTTTGTTTAATTGGAGTAGAATAAACAGTTCTTTGTGGTGAAATTCATAGGACTCAAGTACAAGGAAGGCATACAAAAGCAGCTATCAAACATTTCAAATATTTTTTATGTCTCTTCCTAAGGAAGAAACAATTTGTTATTTGGTATTTTATGTTATTTAGCATTCTGTTGAAAAGAATGTGAATCTCCCTCTACTATCAAAGTACAAATATATGTCATCAGTTTATCTGAATGTTTTTTAGTCTCTTGAACATAACTAAATACTTGGAGTTGGTTAGAATATTTAAAGGTTGGGATAGATTAAGAGGAAATTATTCTGAATCTCTGCATCCTATAGGATGCTGTTTACTGAACTCCATTTTATTAGGTGTTCATGCATCTTTCCCCAGTTTCCAGACTTCTGTAATTTGGGCTCAATTTGGATATATGCAGGAGCATTTTGGGTCCACAAATAACTGGGGTCTCTGAGATGGAAGCATGTTTCCATGATGCTGTTGTAGTTTGGATTCATACTTCTAAGACTAGCCAGTCAGAAGAGGTCATCAAGTCATTTATTTATTTACTGATATTTGTTAACCGGGTTGGTCCAGCTGGGCTTCTGACCCATTTTCAGTGGAGACCCGTGGAGAAAGACTCCATTAAGCATAGTAGATTAGCATTAAAAGACAATTACTTAAAAGCTCTTTTAGACACACAGTTTATAAAAAGAAATGCAGTAGTATAATTTGACAAATAGATATAATAAATTGTTAAACATGGACAAGTTAAACACAAAGCAAGAGATGCAAAAAAAAAAGGCAGTGTACCTGTAGTATTTTACAGAGTAGTATTTACAATAATGGTTTAGTTCATCAGAGCAAAGTATCAGATTTGAATAGTCACCATGATTGGGACATATTAGTTGTATGGGGGGTAGAAAAAGAGGGGATGAGGAACGTTACCAGGTTGGTGCTTGGCAGGGACAGATTTTGGGGTTTAGTAGGTGAGTCTTGAGTTTTTCTTTAAAGTGGGATGGGTGAATAATGGAACAAATGTCCCTAGGAGGTTTGTTCCAGGCACGGGCAGTGGAGTATTTGTAAAGGTGTTTGCCTATTTTTTTTTTTTGGGTTGGTAGGTTTGTAATAGTAGTTGATTTGAGGTACAAAGAGTACAAGAGGGAGAATAGATTGAGATGAGAGAAGAGAGAGGAGGACAGGATGAAGGTTTGTGGAGAAAGGAGTGTAGCATTTGAAGTTGAGATATCAGCAATAAGTGGGGGAATACAAGCCAGTAAAGAGAATTTAGAAATAGGCAGTGGTGTGCATTATATGGAGAGTTTTTGTCAAATCTAGCTATCTTATGGTAAGTTTGTTGGAGTTTGTTTAAGGCCATAGTTTGAACGAGGGTGAACACTGGGGCAGCATAAATAAGGGAGGAGAGGAGAAAAGCTTGGGCAAGGGAGGGTCTAGCATTGGGAGTTAGAATTTTTTTATGATATAGAAGAACCAGTTTCTGGTGAGTCTTTTTTATACTTTGTAGTAAGCGCATATGGAATTTCAGTTCGTAATCAATGATGACCCCCTAGGAGTTTAGTGTGAGCTTCAGGTTTGATAATCATGTTATTGAAGAAGTGATAGTAAAGGTGGATTTGTGGTGCTAGAGGGAACGGGGAGAAATAATAAGAGTTTTGTCTTTTTGGGGTTGAGTATGAGTAGGTTACTGGTTAGTCACTGTTCGGTAGATACGAAATTCTGCTGGGTAAGAGTATGAAGTTCAGAGATGTTGTCAGAGATGGAGATGAGGGTAGAATCATCAGCATATTGGATGAGGGATGATTGTTTACAAGATGTGTGGAGGTCATTGGCAAAGATGTTGAAGAGGAGGAGTCCCAAGATGGAGCCTTGGGGAACTCCAGTTGCGATAGGCATGAAAGGAGAAGAGGAAGAGAGCCATTTTATTGATTACTGTCTGCAAGATAAGTAGCTGGAGAACTAGGCAAGGGAGGAGGTAGACAGACTGAGATTTGCAAGTTTTGATAGCAATAGGGGAAGGGAGACTGTATCAAAAGCATTGGAAAGGCCGAGGAAGAGACATGATGAGTTTATTATTATCTAGGGCCTCTGCAACGGTATGGGTAAATTATAGGAGGGCAGTAGTCATGTTGTGGTTGGGACAAAAACCATGCTGGTGGGGGTGAGGAGATTATGTTGGAGTAGGTGATTAAGTAGTTGTGAGTGGACACATTTTTCAGGAATCTTTGAGAGGTGGATAGGATAGCTATGGGGCAGTAGTTAGATGGGTCAGTAGAGTTACCACCTTTTGTGCAGTGGAATAGTGAAGAAGGATCTCCAAAGGGTAGGGACAGTGGATTCCTGTATAGATCTATTGATTAGTATGGACACTGTATAGGCTATGGTGTCTGCAGCTAGTTTGAGGAAGCTAGGAGGGAGATTATCTGTGGAGGGAGAGAAGGGTTTGAGTTTATAAAGAAGAGATCAGATATAGGAAGTGGAAACAGGATGCAAGGAGAAAGGAGGATTATTAGATAGGTTGGGAGGGGTAGACAGAGGAGTAGTGTTACCGTCTGATGGAATGAGTGACTGAATGTTATCGATAAAGTGTTTATTAAGTAGGGTAGCTGTTTCTAGAGGGGGTGTGTTGGGGAAGGAGCAGGGGTTGAGGGACGGCCTGGGGACAGAATTTTATTAATAGTGGACCAGAAATTTTGAGGGTTGGATTTGTTATTGAGTTGGCCAGAATTATAAAAGGACTTTTTATCTGCATTGGTTTGTTTCTTAGTAAGATTTCTGAGGTATTTATAGTTGTGAAACATGGGTAATTCATTGATTTTTATCTAGGCTTTCCAGTCTTTATCTCTTTTGAGCATTAGACTGAGAAGAAGATGCTTTACTTTGCCTACTGCATTGCTTTGTTACAAGACATACTCTGTCCAGAACTTTTAATTTTGAGAAGTTAGTATTTATTCTTCGTAATGGTTCTCAGTTAGTGCAAATGATCTAGATACATATTTTCAAAAGCCTTATCTTACCAAGGTTTGCTTTCACTTGGTTATTCATCTCTCTCATTTAGAATGGGGCACGTTTCAGATTTATCCCAATAAGCTTAGACTATGGAAATGATAAAAAGAACTGGAAGATGTGGAGATGGTTGTCCAATGGTTGTTTGACATATATTCAGTAATTCCCCAATCTTCAGTTAGTGAAACATTAATTATCAAGGTGCTGCTTACTGTGATGGATCCGAAGTCTTCTTAAGACACTAAGGTCTTGCTGGTTGGATTCTGCTGAAAACAAAGTCTAGTTATAATTGCATTTACAGTCTGTGGCCCACAGAAACTTGCAGAACGTACACTGATGCAACAGCAAACTCTGTCACTTTAAAAGCAGTAATTAATAAATAACTTTTTATAACAACCCACACGTACTACTGTTGCAGCTTTAGTTGCACTGTACTATGTTTTACTTCTCATTCAGCATAAATGATAACTTTCCTGTATAAAATACCTCTTCTAACAATTCAATTTGCTATAGTCTTTTTATAGTGGTTTTACATCCTGTTTTTCTCCTTGGTATTCTATTTTGGTCTTTGCATGAAAACACCTGTTTGCTGGTGTTTGCAGAAAAAATATGTTTTCATCCTGTAGAGAAATAATGCTGGTGTTGTCTTTATCCATTCAAACTTCCTTGCTTAACAGTGTCATATGATAGAAATGGCAGCGCAGTGGTGCAGCGGTTAACATTGTCACCTCACAGCAAGAGGTTCACCGATTCAATTCTCGGCTGGGGTGCCTTCTGTGTGGAGTTTGCATCTTCTCCCTGTGTTCATGTGGGTTTCCTCCGGGTACTCCGGTTTCCTCCCACATTCCAAATACATGCATCTGGAGCATTTCTCCCCAGGCCTCCGCTGAAAACAGGCTCTGTGGAACCTAGTCAGACTTTCCCAGTCAGCAAATGATAAATAAATAAAATAAAAAATAAATAAATAAAGAAACACGTACAGATTGTTTTCCTGTTGTCCATTCTTTAAGGAAGCAGGTTAGCTTTCTTACTGACAATGTGAAATGCATACATCCTTTTTTCTCAAATAACTTTTTATTGATTTTTACAGATATCAAAACCATTACAATAATTCCATGAGTAGGTAAAATGTCACTGTAAACAAAGGCAGGTATTGCAACAAAGATGAAACTACCTAAACATATATAAAAACTAAGTTATATACAAAATTTACAAAGGTGCTACCATGCAATTAGAATAGAGTAGTGAAATGCATACATCCTGTTTTTTTATATTTTTAAGTCTGTAAGAAGTCAGCTATCTTGCTGACAGTGTGAAATGCATGCATTCTTGCTAATTCTTATGTATATTAAGCAAATTCCTTATTTTTCAATCCACAGTCATTTAGTATGGATGCTAATTACATATTGCTAAACTCTGTTTCTACATTTAAGCAAGCTTTATTTTATACCTTATTTATTTTGCATATTTGTAGCAGAATTACTTTCAACCTTAATACATTGTTGAGCATATCCTTACAGTTAGTATTTATGTTTTCACATTTTCTTTCTTTTTTTCTTTCAGAATGATTGCATTCTATTATTTTGGGGCATTTCCTTATTTACCAAGTGGCTTCAAAAGTAAAAATCCACAAAGTATGGGATCATTTTAGTTTGGATTCACATTTATATGAAGTAGTTTGCAAAGGTAATGAAAGAAGTTTAAACTCAGGACCTCATAGCTCATTAGGGGGAAACAACCTAGGGAGGATTCCAAAATAAGATTTTGTATTAATTACAAAATAAGTTGCTCTGAGAGTCTTTGCTAGGCTAAAGCACTTATTATCTGGAATACAAGTGACAGAGTTTGCTAGAGTTTCACACATAATTTGGAACGGAGTTATCAACTCAGGTTTAGCAAAGACAAGAAAATGTCTAAATCCTAGGGTAGTGCATGTTGCTCCTCAGTTAGGTATTTCAGACATTGAGCATTGAAATCTTGTTGATGGAGCCACTATTTGGTTTTCCGATGATGGGGTCTATCTTTCTGTGTTTAGTTTGCATTTATTTACTTTTGTTTTTTCACTGTTTTGCAAGATATGAATGTTAATTTGGTATTGTAATATATATATATATATATATATATATATATATATATATATATATATATATATATATATTAATATATATGCAGTATGTCTGTGTGTGTGTGTGTGTGTGTGTGTGTGTGTGTATGTGTGTGTGTGTGTGTGTGTGTGTGTGTGCGTGTGTGTCTGTGTGTGTGTGTGTGTGTGTGTGTGTGTGTGTGTGTGTGTGTGTGTGTGTGTGTGTGTGTGTGTGTGTGTGTGTGTGTGTGTATGTGTGTATAAAGAAACTTATAATATGAACATGAAAAGCAAGTGCATATAAAAGTGCATATAAAGAGTTTTTAGTTTTAAGTCATTTCTTATGGTGTGTGTGTGTGTGTGTGTGTGTGTGTGTGTGTGTGTGTGGGCGCGCATGCGCATGTGTGCATGTTTGCTTTCCTCATTTGCCTTTCCTGGACCAATAAAATAATTAAAATATGTGAGAGTTGGTAGTGGCGATGCATTTTGTAGGAGCCAGTTCATCAAGGGGGCAGGGAGGGTATGCCACTTGACTACAAGAACAAGGGTAACAAGCCGGGCCATCGGTTATGCTACCTGCTCAAACTGGGCTTGTGAATAAATGAGTTGGTATGATATTCAAAGGTTATACGGAAAATGGCTGATACATTCTGAGTTTATGCAGTATAAGGTGTGGTACTTTAAAACATTTTAAATGCTGATTTCCTCATGTCAAAATGTGGTGCTAAAATAATCAAATGGACACAATGTCATTGAGGAGTCCTGCGTGATTTGTTGGAATGCAGGAACAGGCACAAAAAACATTTGTGTTGCAAACAGTTTTGTCTTCTCCATACATTGTTGAGAATAGGCTTGTGACTGAGTCTTTTTAAGCAGGGTTCACCTGCTGTTTGTTGTCTTTTGGCAATAGCTCAGCTCTTCCCTGACAACTCTCCCTATATTCAGGGTGATAGCTGCACAGCATTGCCCCCTTTTTTCTTTCCTCCCTTACCTTTCCTGGACTGACACAAGATCCAGATATGTCAGAGTTGGTAACTGTGCTGCATTTTACCAGCATAGTTCTCAACCTCTTAGTGCAAAAAATCTGGACAAAACCTCACACAATTGGGGGGGGTGGGGCAAAGGCCCAAAAATAGGGACAGATTTTAAATATTGCTCTAATAAACTTAGAAAGCTGCCAAAATAACAGAATTTGTCTTAGCATGCATTTTTCTGAAGTCTAAAACACAAATGTGTATAATTATTAAGTGCTTTCAGTCCTCAGATCATCCCAGTGATTTGCCAGAAAATCACAAATTGTATGAGGAACAGACCAAAAATTTGAGGCAAAAATCTGGACATCCTGCGAAAATCTGTACAGTTGAGAGGTGTGAATGATACCAGTGTCAAGTTCACTAAGGAGGCAGGATAGGTGAGCCACTAAGCTGCAAAAGCAAGCATTACCAGTGGGGCTGTCTCTTAAGCCTCCTAGCCAACTAATCTTGTGAATACATGAGCTGGAATTATGTTCAAAAGATACACAGTTAATGGCTGATAAAATTCTGGTTGCACAGTGTAAGGTGTGATGCATTTTTAAATGATAAATGTTGATTTATACATGTAACGGTGTATTCTAATAAATCAAATGATCAGAATGTCATTGAGGAATTCTGTTTGATTTGTTATGATGTGAGGGCACAGACAGATATGTTTTTCACATTTATCTCATTTACCACTTCACCACTATAAAGAATGTAGTAAAGACTTATATTCTGATTATATTCTCGTTTTACTGAATGTTAAATGCTCACTTAGAATTTTGAATAGGAAATATTAACATAATTTCTTTTGTGTTTTTCTTGAATCATTCCAACAGAAACTTATAAGACATTAGACTAATTTTCAGGTGAAACATGAAGTCAATTATTATAAGAAGTACAAGCATTTTATTTGCTGAATTACAGGTTAAAATTTAGTGTTGCTTTCACATACCACAAAACATTAGAGTTTAGATACGTTTCAATGTAATTCAAATGTTGCGCATTTTCAGTGGTACCTTAGTGAAAATTCTATGGAATACAATGAAAATAAATCAGAAGAGCAATGTTGCATAAATCCAGGCATATGTGAATATGTACGTATTCTCATTAAACCGTAGAAGAAACATACTAGGGTAGTTCAAGTGCAGGTTGCCATCTTGTGTTTATACCTTTACTTCCTTATATTACAGGTTCCATTATAATCTGCCATTTCAGTAAGTATGTCTTTCAGATGTTTCAATTTACATAAAATTATTACAGACTCAGTTTGAAAAGATCAAATACAAGTTAATAATACTTACCTAAAATGTTAATCTAGTTATATGTTAAAAGCAAGGCTGGCTAAGTCTTATATCTGTCATTGAAGAAAAGTAAATTTCTAAACTGACCTAGATGTTCCCATATGCAAATTTTCTGCCGTTATGTTTTAGGTAAACTTTATGGAAATAAGTTGCAATGGCTGTCAGATATTACACACTTCTAACACATGGCAAATACAGGAAACAGATGAATGCTACATCTGCCATAGCTACATTTAATTTCATGCTAAAATAAGTTTTTGTTCCAATACTGTAAGAAGGTTTTGCTAGAAGCTAACCAATGTCTCTCTGTGCTACTGTCAAACCTCAACAGTCATATGTTGATTATAATTAAATCTGTTCTGCATCTGTGAGTTGCATTTCTTTCAAGACTACACCATTCGCCATGTTCCTATTAATACGTTTTCTTCTGTACTTCAAAATGTAAATGACATTAAAACCAATTTAACTAAACCTTCCAAACCTATTGCATTTGTCAGGTGTCTCATAAAGGAACCTATATGGACAATGGTTATATTGGATAATTGCGTACTAATTACATTTCTGTACCATTATTAGGTTTCAGATTGTTTTACTTCTTCAGGGGCTTTATGTAGAGATGTAAGCAATGATACTTATATTATTGTTGCAGATTTACCTACAAACTGTGCTAGATGTTTCTTGATATGTAGTTTTGCCTACTGACTCCCAATACTTCTGACAAAAAATAACAGTGGCTTATATGCTGTAGAATATTATAACCATCTGCAAAAACAGGAGAAATATTAAGTGTTAGCATAATATAAACTGACTGAATGTACAAGAACAGGTGCAATTATTTCTTGACAACATATGTATAAGACTTCAATAGCAAATTCAGTTTTCAGAAATTTAATAACTGTCAACTATAAATATAATAACCTTTCTGACTACCAAGGAAATGAAAGAAAATGTAATAAATCCTGTCATTAAATTGAGTAAGGTTCTTAGCTAAAAATATAATAAAATATGTCAACAGTTGAAATATATGGAGTGTAGAACACTGCTTGAGAATCTTTTGCTCCCATTGCTGCTTGCAGACTCTCAAATCATAGACTTTATTCATATTTGAGCTTAAAAAATGAAATAAGAACAATATGCTTCCACTACCTCTGAACTCTGACAGTTAGCTAAATAAAGATGGGAAAATTAAGTCCTGAATCCAGATGTGTTCCTTGGTTATTCCAGCATTCTTCTTCTGAAAGGATATAGTGTATCTCCAGAGCCTTGAACAATACTTGACCTCAGAAAGGCTGGAAATAAAATTGGATGCAAAGTGTTTAATAACTAGTCTTTACCACAATTTGAACAATTTGTAATTTAAAGAGAATTGAATCAGCATTTGTACCTCCTATGAAAGTCTGTGCAGACGAGGTCCAAATACAACATGCAATTTCCTCTTTGAAGGATGCAAGCAATTTTATGAGTGCTGGTTTTATTTCATATGTGTAACATCTGCAGTGCACCAAGGGAATGACCCAGCAAGTTTTTTTTTTTTTTGTTATAGTTGTTATTTTTGTTTTGAGGCCTACATGAATTTATCTATATATGGTTCTAATTTAAAGTAATTGCACATACAGAAAAACTTGAGAGATATTCATAAATTCAGATTTAGGTTTCATGGTGAACAGTTTATATCCGGATATATGTCTAAATGCACAAGAGGCTAGAACAAGAATATGTATTGAAAACATGGATCTAATGGAGACAAAAGTGCCAGTACTTGCATATTTGATTCTTAAAAAAAATAATTGCACTGGTTGCCAGATATATTCACCTCAATGTCAGACATACAAGAATCTTAAAGTAATGGGCCAGCTGCTTGCTCTTCAGCACAAAAGGCAAATAAACAGGAAAACCTAGCTGTGAAGTTACTCTGCAAAATCATAACATCACTGAAAAAAATGGTGACATCAGTAACTTGGAGGAACATGCACAAACTTGAAGCATGCTTCTTTATATAATAAGTTAGGTATTAACAGAGAACTTGAAGTCTGTATGCAGTGGTACAAACTAGCTGCAAATAATATTGCAGTTTAGCTATTGTACAGCTTGCAAGGCTCATATACACAGATTTTTGCAATATTTAAAATAAATTATGTGAATCAGTTTAAAAATCCAGTGCCTTCTAATGCATGGATGAAAATTAAACCAAATGAAAACAACAATGCATAAAAAGTAAACTAATTCACACGCACAAAGTTTAGTATATCCAGCACAAATAGGTTTTAGCACATAGGGTTTTGGACATTGGCTAAAACCTGGAAATCCAAAAAACACCCCGAAGGCTGTTGTTCTAAACTAACAGTTTTTAATAAAAAACAAACTGACTAAAGTGTAAGTACTTTTGTTCAATACAAATGTATACTGGAACTTCATCAGACACTAGTTTAAAATCCTTAAAAAGATATTTAAATACAAATAATAACAAATCACACGACACCTAACATTCAATCTTCATTCAATAAATCAATGGTTTGAGCTTTAAAAGGCAAGCAATATTAATATTATAAGTTAGCTCCCATGTTTTAAATGCATTGAACTTAAACTGCATCATCAATTCACATCTGTCAAAGGCAGCTTCCAAATCCCCACCCTAAAATCAGTCTCCACATTTCATCATTTAGCACCTCTTCATAAAACACGTCTGTTAGCATCACATCAGTACACTCATACCTACTCATCACAGAACTTTTGTTAACCTTCTGAAAATTCATATCATCATCTTATATCTTATAAATGCTCCTTTTATACTGTTCTTAATTCATAATTACCAAACTACCTCCTTTACTAGAAGTCTTTATTCTTACCGACTTACCATGTGTTTGACTCAAATAGGAAGAACAAGTATAAAGTTAAAAAAGAGAGAATTAAAGAACATTATGGCTATAAAGACATGGGAAAATTATGTCAACAAATTTTAAGAGGTTTATATTTTTTATTTTAAAAAAAAGTGGAGACTTATTTTATTGGACCAGATCATATACAGGCAACAGGCAACCCATTCAGAACCCATCATTGCATTAACCTAAAACAGCTAGGATGGTTAGAACTACAACACCTGATTAAATTTCACCAGCTCACCCTTGCCCACAACATCCTTTATAAACCTTCTAATACTCCAAGTTTATCTACCCTAATCACCCCCTACACAAATCTGAAGTCCTTACGCTCATCTCAAAAACTACTAGTCCACACCACTAAACCTAACAGAGCTGGGGATTCCCTTTTCCCTAATTCTGTAGGTAAATAATGGAATCTTCTCCTTGTGACCTCTCCTCACTCACCTCATTATCTCTCTTTAAAAATAGACTTAAACTTCTCCTCAAAACTCACTGGCTATGCCCCTGTTCAAAACCAGACTAGTCATCTACCTCTACTACGTTATCTAACCTATCCAGTGCTTACTAGCCACTGCTACTTTTTCTTTTCCATCTTATCATACTTTTCTTATCTACCCCTTTTCTTTTTTTATATCCTCTTTTTACTTTCTCTTCTTAAGTAACTCCTTTGCTACATTACTACTCACCTAACTTCCTTTGTTTAACTATGACCTAACCTGATATGTCTCCATACTTGAAATTTCACTGTTTTATAATTTTTTTCCTCAATAATATATCCTGTTACAAACTCTGTACTGTTAATTACTTAATACCATTGTTGATGAGTTTTATTTCCTTTTTAAAGTTGCTATTTTTATTAGTATATTGATATTTTTTCCTGTGTTGTTTGAACTTGTACTATTGTATTTACACCATGTCTTGGAGCTTATCTCCCCGGGCCTCTACTGAAAAAGGACATGTATCCAGCTAGACTAGCCCGGTCAACAAATGTAAAATAAATATACAACCTCAAACATGCAGGCTCAAAGATTCCTGGACTTTGCTAACACAAACACTATGGAACAGCTGATCTGTATGCCCAACAGATTCACAAGTATCGTTGAAAGCTGCACTCCACCTAATGTAATGTCCACATTGGACAGACTGGACCACAAAGCTGTCTCATTTGACATAAATATTAACTCTGGGACCTCAGCGAACTCCAAAATATTTAAAACATATTCCAAAGCTAACTACCTCTTTCTAACTGACAGTCTAGCAAAATTCCAAGCATCCCCAAATCCTGAGAACACCACTGCCTAAGTGAAATTGTTCACAGAAACCCTATACAATCATGTAAACAGCTGCATAGTGGCAGTTGTACCTACCAGAAATAAACAAAGAACATGCTGCAAAAACAAGCCACCCAGGTGGAATCCTAGAGTAAACAGTTTGTATAATTAAAAAAAGAAAATCATATCCAAAAACAGGAAG
Organism: Protopterus annectens; assembly: GCF_019279795.1. Lineage (NCBI taxonomy): Eukaryota > Metazoa > Chordata > Ceratodontiformes > Protopteridae > Protopterus > Protopterus annectens. Next base: position 131,916,557 of record NC_056729.1, read on the forward strand.
GGCATTGTCCACCACAGTAAAACCTCCCTCATCAATCTGAACAAGTAACTCAAGGGGTTAATCAAGTCCACCAAAGCCAAATTTGAGATGAAAATAGCTTCCCAATAAAGACAGCCAGAAGGCTTTTTTCAGTTGTCTGCTACCTTAAAGGCAGCATCCAAAGATGTGCCAAACTAGTGGTGAATAGAACCACCTATATGGAGCCATAGGGTACAGCAAATCTGTTGGTTGATAAATTTAGCTGTACTCTTACTCCCTCTCACCCCCATTCACCTGCCCAGGAAATACCACCCCCACCATTTCTCCACCAACTATCATTGGGGAGCTGGTCCTCACTGCATTCTCTAAGGACAAGAACACTGCTCGTATGAGTCATGATAATATCCCAGATATCTCATGAATGGCATGAAACATAATCTGTCAAGCCCACTAGAATCTCTATTTAGCCATAGCCCTCGGGCAGGCTTTGTGCCAAACAAATGGAGGACTTCAACAATTATCCTTCTACACAAAGTGAGGAAAGGGGGGGCTTCCATGGACCTGGGACACTACAGACCCATAAGGCTGACTAGTCTGATATGCAAGGCCATGGAGAGAATTATCATGAATCTGATAAACAATGACATAGAAATTCTACAGACAATCAACACTACCGGGTTCAGTTTTATCAAAGGCAGGTCATGCCAACTTAACTTCGTGGACTTCTTGTAGAAAATCACTAAAGTTTTGGACTAGGACAAAACAGTGCATACTGCTTACCTTGACCTGGCCAAGCCATGTGGCACAATACCTTTCTCAGGCATTTTAGATAAACTTACAAAATTAGGTATAAATCCAGATTTCACGTGATGGATATCCATCCTGCTCACTGATAGGATAACAGAATTTAGGACAGGAGAATCCAATTTCATAAAGAGGCCAATTACTAGTGGAATCCTGTGGGGTCAGTGCTATAACCTCTCCTTTCTGGCATTTATTTATTTAATATTTGTTGACTGGGAAAGTCCGACTAGGACAGAGCCTATTTTCAGTGGAGGCCTGGGGAAAAATGCTCCAGATGCATGTCTTTGGATTCTGGCGTCTACTTCTCTGACGTCAAGACAAATGTCAGGGGCTTCTGATGGCCAAGTTTTCATACAACTGCAAACTAGGTGTGGTCACTGAATCCTCTAAAGACACTGATACCCTTCAAGAGGGCTTGATATGGACAAACCACTGGTGCCAGAGCCATGGACTAAAACTCAGTGCAACAAAATGCATGCTAGTACCGTTTGGAAAGATGGGCACTCCTAGAAACTACCATGTTGATAATACACTCCTAAAGGTCATGGATCTGGAAACACATCTTGACAGTAACCTAACCTTTGACCACCGCATGTCTACTGTGGTGAGAAAATCATTCTATGTTGCATAATTATAAGTAAGGGCATGGCATCCAGTTCCAAGTAGATCATTGTTCCACTGTACTTCACTCTCATCAGACCAGTCATTGAGTACAGCATACTTTTCAGGCACTTAGAACAGTTTTTGAGAGACCACAGGGGTTACTCACAGAAAGAATAAAGGGAGTAAACAACAAGTGCTATGCAGACCATCTCACTGTCCTCTCCCTGTACTTGGTCACATGAAAACTGCAGCACTCTGATCTTTGCCTAGACTACAAGGCATCCTCCGATACCAAATTGATAGATTTGTTAACATCTGAAAAACAAATTACATCAGCAATACCTGTTCTAAGGACCAAAACCTCATCTGCGACATAAATAGGACAAATTGGAAGGACAACTATGCATCTCAAAGATTCTTACCTTAAACAGGTGTTCCATCCATGTGAAGCAAAGCTTATGCCTAACCATATTCAAATGTAACTTGGACCAATGGATGGGAAGTTGCAAATTTACATCTGGTTTGTCTCTTATGGTCAGTGGCAACGTGTGAATGCTTGATATGTACAAGCCTATATCATAACCATAAAATTCCTTGGGGTATTGACACATATCAACAGTATTTTTATAAATGTTTAGTAAGCTTAGATAGCCTTAAAATGGCTGCTGTGCCAATAGCCTATTAACTATCCATGACCCAATGAACTGACAACTATTCATTTGAACTTGTTTCTCAGAGCATTTGAGTCAACATATTATTGTGGATGACAATTTTTGCATTGAGATGCCTAGATTACATAGGTTATTAATTTGTGTGTACAGCACAGTGAATCTTAAAGCCTAAAGTTGTAGTCTGGATGTGTACATAAAGCAAAAGTGGTTACTATGTTTAGGTGGAATAGTAGAAAACAATATGTAATGTTTAATGTGCTTCTAAGACACTGTTGTGACTGCTGTAATATGCACAATATGCAGTTAGTTAGGCTGACTCACTTATTCTCAGCCAATTGAAGTGTAGTTTACTGAAAGTAATTCATGGAAAGATTTTCATCACCAACACAGATAAGCACACACACACACACACACACACACACACACACACACACACACACACACACACACACACACACACACACACACACACACACACACACACACACACACACACGCACACACACGCACACACACACACCGCACACACGTGCACACACACGCACGCACACACACACACACACACACACACACACACACACACACACACACACACACACACACACACACACACACACACAAATAAAAGCTAAAATGCATCACATTCATGGGGTGGTGGCAATCGTCATGCACCCCCATATCCCCAGTACTCATATATACTAATTCTGAGACCAAACAATCGCAGAGGATGATGAAGAGTCAGAATTATGTAAAGCTGGCTGTTCAGTCAGAATTATGTAAAGCTGGCTGTTCAGTCAGAATTATGTAAAGCTGGCTGTTCAGTCAGAATTATGTAAAGCTGGCTGTTCAGTCAGAATTATGTAAAGCTGGCTGTTCAGTCAGAATTATGTAAAGCTGGCTGTTCTTGCTACTCTCTACTTGACATAATGTCCATAACAAAAAGAGCAATTAGCTACTGAGCTGCAGTTTACACCTAATGCCCATATCAAACTTGTTAAAAGAACTATACAAAAAAAATGACATCTTCCATCTACAGGGCAATAAGTGAACAGAAATCACTGAAATATCATTCAGCAAGCAGATCTTGATAATCTGGACTGTTTCCATTAGCTGTGGCTTCCTGAAGACACTGGAGAGCATGAATGTCTCTCCAAACACCATCATATTGGGTGACTTCAACTACCCAAACATAGACTGGGAACATTACTCAAGCCCCAACACCCTAGCCCAAAGGTTCCTGGAGTTCATAAACTCAAATGCTATGGAACAACTAGTCACCATTCCCACAAGAGGAGAAAATATACTAGACCTGATCATCACAAACATGGGGACAAAATGCTCCACACCGGAAGTATATCCCTCATTGGTGAGATCAGACCATAAATTAATCTCACTGGAGATCCACATCCCACCCCCACCCCCAGCAAAAAAGACCACAGTGAAGAACTTCTCAAAAGCAAACTTCACACTTCTTAAGACTGGAGTGGTATCCTTCAAGGCCCCCGAGCTAGTGGAAACCACAACCCACGCTGCTGAAACCCTTACAAATGCCTTCTATGAGCACCTCCAGGAATGTATGGATCAAGCAATCCCTAATAAAATCAAGACCCTTTCCACCAAAGGCAGGCACCCGGTCTGGTGGACCCCAGCCATAAACAAACTCTACAACAAGAGGAGAAAGCTACTACATGACAGAGCAAAATCCCTAAAAGGGAAGGCATCTCTGATCAATACTAGCAAAAAAACTATGATCACTCATAAAATCATCCAAGGCCAACTTTGAGAGAAAAATCGCTAATGACGCAAAAGACAATCATAAGGCCTTCTTTAGCTATGTTAGAAACCTGGGTGGAAACTCCCAGATATGCTCAGAATTAGTCCAAAATGATAAAAAAATCACTGAACCCACAGACATTGCCAACATACTGGCAGACAGGTTCAGTGCAAATTTCTCCCCTCACCCCCCCCCCCCCAAAAGGAGAAATATCTATCCTACCAGAGTCTAGCCTCCCAAACATCTCAGATGCCCAGGTGAGAGCTGCTCTCTCTAAAGCAAAAAACACAGCATCAATGGGACCGGACGGTGTCCCCGGCTGTGTGCTACATGAATTCAATGAGGAACTAAACCCACACATAAGGCTGCTGTTTAATCTTAGCCTTACTACAGGATACATACCCAAAGAATGGCGTACGGCAACTGTGGTCCCACTCCACAAAGGCGGTGCTTCTACGGACCCTGGAAATTACCACCCCATAAGCTTGACGAGCCTTGTCTGCAAAGCTAGGGAGAGGATCATAATGGAACTCATAAATAAAGACATTGGGGACGTACAGACACTGGATCCTACCCAGTTTGGCTTTGTCAAGGGCAGATCCTGCCTCTTGAACTTGGTCGACTTTTTCGAAACAGTCACTAAGGCCATTGATGAGGGTAAGGCAGTTCACACAGCCTACCTTGACCTAGCAAAAGCATTCGACACAATACCTCACTCGGGCATCATAGAAAAGCTCACCAGCTTAGATGTAAACCCATATGTCACAAGATGGGTTGCAAACTGGCTCAAGGACAGAACACACAGGGTTAGAGTTGCTGGTGCCATGTCAGACTCTAAGCCGGTCACGAGCGGTGTCCCACAGGGCTCAGTCCTGGGCCCCCTCTTGTTCGGCATTTATTTTTCTGAAGTGCAGGCAAACATAGGGGGATTGTGGCTGACAAAATTTGCAGATGACTGCAAACTGGGCACCATAATTGACACTCCATCAGACACAGACAACCTCCAGAGAGGTCTCATAGAAATGGATAACTGGTGCCAGAGCCATGGCCTTAAGCTAAATGCCAAAAAATGTATAGTCATACCCTTTGGGAAAAACAAGGTAACCCCTAATTACCACATAGGTGGTAATCCATTAAACACGGAAGAAGTTATCAGGGACCTGGGGACCCAAGTTGACAGTAACCTCTCTTTGACACTCACATTGCCAAAGTGGTTAGGAAGACCTTCTACATTGCCCACCTGATCATGAAGGGATTCACATCCAGATCAGGAGAGGTCATTGTACCCCTGTACTCTTCACTTATCAGACCAATGATTGAGTACAACACCCCATTCGGAATGTACCTTACCCGACACCTGCAGCAGTTGGAAAGACCCCAAAGGTTCCTCACCAAAAGGATAAAGGGGCTCAAACATATGTCATACGATGCCCGACTGAAGAAACTCCAGCTCTATTCAGTCGCATACCGTCTGCTCAGAGGTGATCTTTGCCTGACATACAAGGCCATGTCCAACCCGGAATTAATGGACATGCTCCACCTCAAAAAATCCAAATCCACCAGAGCCACGAGAGCAAGAGACTTAAACCTCATCACGGATATAAATAGGACGTGCTGGAGGGACAGATTCATCACCCAGAGACTCCCAACACTATGGAACAGAATCCCAGTCCATGTGAGGCAGAGCCCCTCACTGACTCTGTTCAAGAGAAATCTTGACGAGTGGATGGGAGATCGTAGGTTTACCCCGGGAATCATCTCTGTATCACTGCTGGACAGAGGCACAGCAAACTAATGGGTATAGTATTCTCATCCTAAGGGGTGGTGAAAGCCACACACACTCTGGCTAGGCTTATAAATGCCCTAGGGCAGATAGCCTAGTATGAACCTATGAACCTATGAACCTATAAAACGGAGAAGAATATATCAGATAAGAAACACCAATGTTTAGAAGAAACATTAATGTAACAAACAGCAAAGCTTTCGGGTCTACACCTTTCTTCAATACTAAAACAGTTCAACATTGAAGCAATCAAATTTAAATACGAGCCAAGCTCATCACACGGTCACAGCCAGCCAACCATATGATGGTATAAAATCTAAGTTCAGTATAATACATAACACTTCAAATATATATAAAATACATATAAAATTCTATAAAAAATTAATATAAATAAATAAATAATAAATAGGAGACTTCAAAATTTAGTATGTTGTAGTTTAACTAGGATTGGTTTCAAAGTCACAGGAGTATTAACACCAGGCAAATGGTCAGCAGCTAATCTCAATATCCATTCATATTCTTTAATTTCTAGGAGGTTATTGACATCTCCGCCTCTCATAGATGTATGCACCATGTCCATCACTATAAACTTAAACTTGTGGGTATCACCATTAGTTTTAATATGTTTAAATAACACGTTCTTTTCATTACTTCTCATATTTTCAGATTTATGTTCTATAATGCGTTCGTTTAGTTTTCTTGTAGTCTTCCCCACATAAAACAAGGGGCATTGAGTACAAGTAGCCAAATGAACCACATTTACACTAGTACAATTGGCTGTGACCTTAAAGGTATACACTCTTTCTGTAACAGGATGGATAAAGGTCTCACTGCCTTTACCAAAAATGTCAACGCAACATGTGCAACCCAAACAACCAAACGTACCAAACCTCATGTTAATTTGGGGGTTATGCCTACCAGTAAAATCCTTAAAACATAATTTATTTTTCAATGTTCTCATATTTCTATATGAGAAGTAGGGTCTAGGTTCCAATGCGTTCTTTGACTTCTGGTGATGCTATCAAAACAACCCAATTTTTTTCTATAATACATTTAACAGAATGAGTTTTGGCATTAAAGGTTGTTACATATCTAATTCTAGCTGTGTCCACTCTATCTTTCTCCAAATCCATATTAGACACTTCAGCCATTGTAAACATAGGTCTTTCCTTGGCCCATTGGACTCTGGTTCTTTCGCTTGGTTCCAGTCGAAGACTGTCTCTATAAAGATCTGCCTCTCGACACATAGTACTCCATCAGTGGGAAACAAAATATGTATGTACTGACTTCAGTATTTTAAATCGTAATGTTTGTTTTTATCAACGATTTGTAGATGATTGTTTCCTTATTTGGAAGGGAGCATCTGACGAATTATGCAACTAAATGGTACAACTAGCTTTTTGAAATTTAAAATGGACTATTCAGATAGTTTTGTAACTTTCCTAGATTTACAGGTAGAATTGAAAGAGGGCACAATACATATTAGCATATATAAAAAGGATGCACATGCTGGCAGATATATACATAAGAGCAGTATGCATGCTCCTCATGTTTTTAAGGGGATAGTAATGGCACAGTTTAGTAGAGTCAGTAGACTTAACACTGATGATTCTATATTCTTGAAACAACTCGAGGAAATGCAAATTGACTTTTTGAATTGTGACTATGACTCTGGATTGGTTTCGGAGTTGAGGGATTAAACTATAAAGGATAGAGACACGTTGCTTAGACTTATTCTTACAAGAACATTGAAAAATAAATTATGTTTTAAGGATTTTACTGGTAGGCGTAACCCCCAAATTAACATGAGGTTTGGTATGTTTCATTGTTTGGGCTGCACATGTTGCGTTGACATTTTTGGTAAAGGCAGTGAGACCTTTATCCATCCTGTTACAGAAAGAGTGTATACCTTTAAGGTCACAGCCAATTGCGCTAGTGTAAATGTGGTTCATTTGGCTACTTGTACTCAATGCCCCTTGTTTTATGTGGGGAAGACTACAAGACAACTAAACGAACGCATTATAGAACATAAATCTGAAAATATGAGAAGTAATGAAAAGAACGCGTTATTTAAACATATTAAAACTAATGGTGATACCCACAAGTTTAAGTTTATAGTGATGGACATGGTGCATACATCTATGAGAGGCGGAGATGTCAATAACCTCCTAGAAATTAAAGAATATGAATGGATATTGAGATTAGCTGCTGACCATTTGCCTGGTGTTAATACTGCTGTGACTTTGAAACCAATCCTAGTTAAACTACAACATACTAAATTTTGAAGTCTCCTATTTATTATTTATTTATATTAATTTTTTATACAATTTTATATGTATTTGATAGATATTTAAAGTGTTATGTATTATACTGAACTTAGATTTTATACCATCATATGGTTGGCTGGCTGTGACCATGTGATGAGTTTGGCTCTTTTTAAATTTGATTGCTTCAATGTTGAACTGTTTTAGTACTGAAGAAGGGTGTAGACCCAAAAGCTTTGTTGTTTGTTACATTAAAGTTTCTTCTCAACGTTGGTGTTTCTTATCTGTTTCCATTAGCAACAGTATCACTTGTAGCCAGTATTGTGAGTAATGGTATAGTATTCCTGAATATTAAGTAAAACTCAACATAGACCTTCTTAATTTCAACAGGCGAACTAAATAAATTAAATGTAGGAGACCAAGTGAGATAATGTTGAAGAAATGCCCTAATCAAACCAATAGGATATAGGATATCATTATTACTTTCCTTGATGCACAAGCGTGGGGTTTCTGTTTTGCTTGTTTTTTTGTTTTTTTTTACCTTAACAGTTGCACAACTGTGCAAGTATGGAATGTAAATAAAGTTAATGAGTATGAAGTATATGTTGTCTTGAGCTAAGACTATGCAATGCTAGAGTCATCCTACATTTCTGCATATGATTCCCACAATGTAACAGCTTACATACAGTAACTAAGGGAATCATTTCCAGGAATATAGGATGAAGCTATTTAGCATTGCGTAGTCATAAACTGATGTGCTGTAACACCAGGCTAAGTGTGAGACTGATGCCTACCCCTTTGTTTGGCAGCTTTGAGGGTGTCGGACAAGCTGTATTATGCATGAGGGGGGCATGCGCACTGAACAGATAATAAATCTATATGGTCCTTGCTAATGCGTGTACTTTTTCTATAAATTTATTTGGTACTTTGAGTGTTATTTGGGACCCATAGACTTTTATTGCTATCCACTTCTCAGTAAAGTCTTAGAGTGGGAATTATGACAGTGTCTCCACTCTGAGGGAGGGTTAAGAATATCTTTTGTATGTGCACATTACAGATGAGTTCACAGCATATTGATGTGCTAACCTTAGATGCCTGGCATACTATCATATTATTACAATATCAAAATGATGTTGCCCGTATACAGATACTCTAGAAGGATACATGGTCAGCATTAGCGTATGCAGTTTGACGTGGTCAAACCAAGCCGAAGCTTCGCAGTGCGGAGGATGTGAAGTTCACTCCTTGAAATATGTTATGCACCTAGTTCACTAATAACATTCGAACTGTAAAATACGTACTACAAAATAATAAAATAGTAGGTAGTCCACAGCTGAGTTAAAATGTAATATCCTGTATTGAAACACACAAACACGCAATCCTAGTTGAGAATAGTGAAAGCATTAAATATATTCATTAATTTATATATAATCAGGTTATTTGGAGCAAGGGAGTGGTTACAGAGGATGGTTCTGTTTAGGGCAATAAAAGCATTGAACTCATTCCTTTAAGTTTTACATTTTCAAGTCTAGTTGAGGACAGTCTACTGAAAGCCTACGTTTATCTACGAGATTATCTGTTGCAATTCCCTGTTGTGTCTGTACAGTAAGACTTGCCTTTTTTTCTTCATACAGAATGACCATGATTAATATGCATCAATCCCATTGTGCAAATATACTTTGTACTTGGCTGACAGTATTTATGTTTATATATGTACGTGTTTCATCTTTTTGCTGGTGTATATCTTCTTGTTTCAAAGCACAGCAGCACTTTCTTAGTGCTAAATAAGAATTTGAGTAGAGTAGAGGTGAATGGCACAATACAAAGTGAATGGAGCACGTCTGACAATAACCATACATCTCAAACTCTTAGCGCAAGAAATCAGGGCAAAGCCTAAAGTAATGGGCAGACAAAGGCTCTAAAATAGAAGAAGATTTTAAGTATGGATCTTATAAACTTAGAAAGCTGACAGAATAATAGGTTTTGTCTTAGCATGCATTTTTCTGATGGATATGAAGTCTGAAACTGAAATGTATATCATTATTTAGTGACTTCATTCCTCAGTGATTTGTCAGCAAACCCCACAATTTACAAGGAACAGGCCAAAAATATAAAAATCTGGGCATTCTCTGAAAATCTGGATAGTTAAGAGCTATGCCAGTAAGTTATATCTGAACACATATTACACTATTTCTTGAACTATAAAAATGATACTCCCTATGTGGCATTCTATATGTGGATATTTTCAAGATGTTGATGGTTGCAAGACTAAATTTCTTTGAAACTCCTATAAATTTAGTGACATTATATATGAAATAGTATGGATAATATTTTTAAATGCATGTGGCTGGCTTCATCCACAAAGATTTATCATACTGACTGTATTATCACAACAAACAGTGATCACAATTTCAACCAGGAGGAGATACAAATGTCTGGTACCGCCAACAATATAAATGCAGCAAAAAATGGATCTGACACAATGACAGAAATTAATCTTGCAGGGTATATAGCCCAGCACATATAGGACATTCAGGCTGGGGTCCACGGCCACAAGAATTCTTATGACGTCACAGTGAAATTAATCACTGTAATGCAAACTGGCAGAATGGAGGGGTAGTAAATCAAACTAAATATGATAAAAGAAAGGCTGAAACAATATATGCTGTCCTCATGGAAGTACTGAGCACTGATGCATGTAATAAATATGGCTTAATAAAAGGCACTGTATTCATCATTTGGAAAAAAAAAACACTCATTGCATATGAATATTTTGCACATTCAGAAACACATGTTTGTATATATATATATATATATATGTTTGTCTTTTCGGCTTTTCCCGGTTAGGGGTCGCCACAGCGGAACTCCGGTCTGCTAATGATTGGCAGTAGATTTGTTATGGTGCCGAGTTGGCAGCCTGACACCCAACCTTCAGCAAAGGCATGCCCATTCACGCATGTCTTTCGGAGGCCACTCGACCATGGGGAGGACATGCAGACTCCACACAGAAGGCACTCCAGCCGTGAATCGAACAGGAGAACCTCTTGCTGTGAGGCAAGAACACTACCGCTGTACCACCACGACTTTCCCACATACATATATATATATATATATATATATATATATATATATATATATATATATATATATATATATATATATATATATATATATATATATATATATATGGTAAGAAACAAAATGACCCAGAGGAGCGTAGGCGTATGAACCACAATGAGACTGTTCAACAAATGAATATAAGCCAAACCTTCAATAATCTCCGATAAAGCCAATAAGTCCAATAAATCCAACCGTTCGGTTCCAATATAAATCGTTTATTACTGTGAGCGCTTTCACGGCAAAATGATAGCCGCTTCTTCAGACAAACAAACAATGAAGCGCTCATAAGGCGCCAAATTTAAACCAACTGGCAAATGTCTCCTTGCATAGACGTCACTACATTGTTTAAAAAGCCAGTGACATATACTCTGCATATGATATAATATACATTTCGTATTCTGCCAGATTCAAATATATTAAAAACACAATAAAATTCCCCTAATAGAATCCTATATAATATAATAATATACTGTAATATGATATTTAAATGATATTTAAATTACCAATTTTACGTACTAATTGTTTGTTTGTCTGAAGAAGCGGCTATCATTTTGCCGTGAAAGCGCTCACAGTAATAAACGATTTATATCAGAACCGAACGGTTGGATTTATTGGACTCATTGGTTTTATTGGAGATTATTGAAGGTTTGGCTTATATTCATTTGTTGAACAGTCTCATTGTGGTCTACACGCCTACGCTCCTCTGGGTCATTTTGTTTCTTACCATATTTCTTTGGATTTGGTTGGTTTTTTATTTATATATATATATATATATATATATATATATATATATATATATGTTTTACTTACTGAATTCAGAGCAGATATGAAATACCCAAAATACAGAAATAAATCCTACGTGCCATCATTTTTGCCAGTTAGTACTTATTTGTTTTAACTTTAAATACAGTAACAGTAACAGCTACAACAGCATTCTGGCATACAGCTGTAATACATTAAAAATTGGCCGCATGAAACACAACAAACTAGCAGCACCAGTCTTACTGTGCAGAATAAACATATTGCAGTGGAACAAGTATGCAATGTAGTACCTCCCTCCACCTTTCCAAAGACTCCTGAGCCTTGGCTGGCCTTAAAATGATGCAATATAAATATATTACTAGCAAGAAGGAAGACTAGACACCATTGATATGCATGTCCACTAGCCTAATGCCTGCACCATAACTAAGAAATGTTAAATGTAGCCAAGAATTAACAACATGGTGAACCCTTCCACCGGTTTTGATACAAGCAAATATATTACTGCAGATGCTTTGAATATTTGTATCAGGCTGATTTACCCTATTTTAGCTTTTTAATGGTGATACGATTGAGCCTCAGCTCTGATGTCAAGCCTTTGTGGTTTGAAAAGTCTAGTCTTTCCCAATGTTGGATTATCAGTAGTAAGTCTAAGAGATAAAACTTGTCATACCTGCACACATTTTGTACTATACATTTGGGACAATACTTCCCAAAGTAATTCTTCCTTGGGGCAGTACTCCCCAAAGTAATTCTTTCTTGCAGAAATGCTTCCTAAAGTATTTCTTCCTTGCGGCAGTATTTCCCAAAGTGATTCTTCCTTGGGGCACTACTTCCCAAAGTAATTCTTCCTTGGGGCAGTACTCCCCAAAGTAATTCTTTCTTGGGGAAATGCTTCCTAAAGTATTTCTTCCTTGCGGCAGTATTTCCCAAAGTGATTCTTCCTTGGGGCACTACTTCCCAAAGTATTTTTTCCTTGGTGTAGTACTTCCCAAAGTAATTCTTCCCTGGGGCAATACTTTCCAAAGTACTTCTTCCTTGGGGCAGTACTTCCCAAAGTAATTCTTCCTTGGTGCAGTACTTCCCAAAATACTCCTTCCTTGGGGCAGTACTTCCCAAAGTAATTCTTTCTTGGGGCAGTACTTCTCAAAGTAATTCTTCCTTGGGGCAGTACTTCCCAAAGTAATTCTTCCTTGGAGAAAGACTTTAAGCATCTTAAAATAAGCTTCATCTTTACCTGAATCATGGTACAGAAGTTTTCACTGTAGGGATAGGACCCTAGCATATGAAGTAGGTCAGCTTAAACCACTCCATATTTTCTGAAAAAAAAAAAAAAAAAAGAAATACTAGACATAGCTATAGCTGTAGTGAACTAGGCATCCCACCAATCATTACACTAAACTAATTTAGCCCTACTGTCAAGTAGAGGCCATCATTTCTGAAAAAAATATTTGATAAATTATTCCACTCCATAAGGTAGCTGTGTACAGTTCTACAACTTGAACCTATTCACTTTTGGTTTAGTAATGGATAGGTCATATAAAGTGAATCATAAACATTGATGATCTTACATCTAGATTCAAGCTTGTCCAAGCTCCCTTGAATCCAAATTAAGGGATCTTCTTCCAGTGGAGAGAAGAAATAGTCAGAGTAAACAAGTGCAGATCTAGCTAGGGAGATAATCCTTGACCTCAGAACACTTCTACCCAAAATGGTTCTGTTGAGAACAGAATTATACACCAGGCCAGACCACAAATCAAATGTTTCAACTAGGCTTTAACTAGTAAGCAAAAATACAGTAGTGACTTGTATAGTAAGGGTTGACCTGTCTCAATATTTGGATCTAGAGGCATACCACATCCAGGATCTGGGCCCAAGTACTGAAGTCATAAAACAGAGGAAAGACCCCCCCCCCCCATCCTGGTGGCAGATGATTAACTTCTAAGAAACTAAGATTCAAGTGGCTATTCATATTAAGGCTGGGATTGCTCTTTCACTGTTGCACTGGACTGGTCCAAAGGCCTCTTCAGCAAGCCTCATATATAATTTCTTACATTCACTGAAAGCCACTGTCAATACATTTCAAACTAGGTTCCTTTTTGCAAGGTTGCAAGCTTCTGTACCTCTCATGAGGCATGCATACCTACTCCACATTTGTACAACAGTGGGATAAATGGCACATTCCATTAGTGCTGAAAGTGGCTTTCGACATATATGCTTTATAGGATCAGCACTCTCTGCTAGAAATATCAGTCAATTGATGTACTCTCTGATACATATATGATTAATTTCATAACAAATTTATGATTTCATAAAGTGGGTTCCTATTACAAGACCGAAGATGCATCCTTTAGAATGCATCTTCGTCAAACTGAAAAGACTGAAAAGGCAAAATATCGAAGTGGCTTTTAAGCGAATTCTTTCCCTGGGAAAGCATTTGCTTGGTCACTTCATTACTTTACTGTTTTCGGCACAGTAGTGCGGTCTCGGAGTTTGTATATTTAAGTAGGGGGGATGTGGGGGGGGGGGCAAAGCCCCCCACTTAATGTAATGTTTAAAGTGTTTTCTTTCTTTCTTTTTTTTTTTTTTTTGTTGGAACAGCGATTTTTTTTCCCTTGGAAAAAAATAGTTCAAACAGTTCGACATTGTAAGCTTTTGCTTACATAGGGTCGATTAATCACAGTTTGCTTTTTTAAGTCTTCGGTGATGTAATATAGACCCTATAACATCATCAAGCAAACAAACAACATGAGATAAGCTTCTGCCAGATGTTATAAGGAAAACACACAGAAAACATTGATGTGACCATTTCTGATTAAAAATTAGGCTTCCTTCTCAGGTCATAAAACAAGTGGTGTCTGTAACAAAAGATCTTGTTAGGAGGCATGGCTAAGTGCATTACACTGCAGTACATGACAGATTTCTAGCAAATATGCTGGCTCAGTACAGCAAATATATGTTTTGTTTATCATTGTAGCCTTTTATTAGTGGATTAAAAGTGTTATTAAATAATTTATGGTCTGACAGAGTCCGTTTAATTAGAAACTGTAGTATTTGTTTAAATATGACCTAAAATTCAGGGCACTGATTTTGTAAGACAATTATATATGGAAGTTTACTATCCCCATACAATACTAGAGCTGTAAATACTGTTATTAAATGCTCCCAAATGGAAATATTCATAAGGCACCTTTTAGTTAATGGGTGCCAAAACTATGGGCCGGATTCATGGAGGCTTGCACGGAGTCTAAGAGTAGAGTAAGAATCCATGCAGCCAACATGTCTACCGAGCGATCCAGGAACAGCCGGCAGGGGCGTGCAAGAGAGCTCCTAAAACTCCTCTTACACGGACAGGGCTAGATTATGCAAATTACCTCATTTGCTGCTGAAAGGTATGCAAATGAGGTCAATTTGTGATTCAGGAAACCATAACCTGTCCGAGTAAGAGTAGTGTTATTTGTAGAAATGTACTCTGTTGACAACTGAGTACGGTTCTGCAAATAGCAAAACAGAGCCATGACAGCTCCCAAAAAAGGATGCATCCTAGTCGAGGAAGCATGCCAATGGAAAATACGGCCATTGGTAATGTCCACCGATGCAAAATTAAAATAAAATAATTTTTTTTATCCCGGTCGCCGATGTTTAAGTATAGCACAGTGCTGTGCAAACGCGCTGCAATCTAAAAACCAGAAAACCAATAATTAAAATCCACAAATGTGAATTTTACAGTAATCCCTATATACAATGCAAGGGAATGGCAGTCCAAAGACAACATGGCTACCGAGTAGAGGTTGCTAAGGGGGGAAGCTCAGTCTAAGAGATCTAACCAAGCATTAGTAGGCAATCCTATGCAAATGAGGGTAAGGATAGTGAATCCCAAGTTCACATAGCAAAAGAGCACAGTCAGTGGTGTGTAGGAGTAGGATAAGGGGTGTAACAGAGTAGAAGATAGGTGACATCATAAGGGGGGATATGTCTGAAAGAAGTGAAGCTCATTGGAGTAAAGTGGCATGTGTCTGCTGTCAGATACTAATCACTGGAAGAGGTGTGTCAACAGGTACCCTAGCTAAAGGCAAGAAATTGAAGGTGTATGCCATGAACAACACCAAGGTTTCTTGTAGAAATGCCTGCAATGTGTATGCACGCGTGTGTGTGCCTGTAAAACCGAGTAAGCCTGTGTGCACGTGTGTGCGCCTGTGTGCGCGCGTTTAAGCCAGAGTAAGCAAGTGTAAGGATGCTGAAACCTGTGTAAGCACGTTTGTGCCTGTGTGCGTGCATGTTAGCAAGAATAAGGAAGTTGTAGTCCGTGTAAGCATGTGTGTGCACGTGTGAGCTGGTGTGCGCGTGTTAGCGTGGCGCTGCCCCCTGAGGAAACAGAAAGAGAAAAGGAAGCACAACAAATAGTAGGAAGTTAAACAGGTAGGACTAGCAGAGCTAGCAGGTGAAAACAATCAGAATCAGGCAATTACACAGGCAATACACTAGCCCAGCCCAGCCCAGCACTTAAAACTCAGCAAACAACTTTCCACTATGTTTTTCTCAGAGACACTGCAACACTGCAATAAGCTAATAAAAGTGAAAACTGAAAAGCTTTACTGAGACAAAGAAATGTTAGGGGCTGCCAATGCTGTTGTAAGGCGACATATGCAACATGCTGAGGGTGGTGATAATGTGAATGCTGCTGAGCAACCCACAGTGAGGAGACGGAGAAGAGTGTACAGGCCCAGGGTAACCTACCAGGGGCTACATGAGCTGGAGATAGTGGAGTTTCTACAGAGTGGACAGAGACCTCATGCAGCAAATTGTTGAGCTGTGCAGGCCATGCCTCACACACAGAACCAACAGAGGGGAACCCATCCCAGTGGAAACCAAGGTATGTGTTGGCCTAAGAATACTAGCAACAGGTACCTTCCAGAGACCTACTGGCAATATTATGGGGATTTAACAGGCATCAGCATCCAGGGTACTGCACCAGTTCCTGAATTTCCCCAATTCCTGTGAGGTATTGGCCAGCAATATGCGTCTCTTCCAGCAAATAGCAGAATACCCTGAGGTAGTGGGTGCAATAGACTGCACGCACATTCGCATCAAAGCACCAGCTGGTGAGCGGGGTAGGGTCTACTATAACTGCAAGGGTTACCCCTCCATCAACTGCCAGGTTGTGTGTGATATGTGTGTGCTGGCTGCCCTGGAAGCTATCATAACTCCCATATCTGGCATCTGACACAGCTGTACCAGACATTTGCCAATGGGGACATCCCTCATGGTCACCTAGTGGGGGATGCTGGATATGCACTTGAGCAGTGGCTGATGACACCCATCCGAAATGCACACACACCTGAACAGGAATGCTATAATGAGGCACACGCACAAACACGAAATGTAATCAAGCATGTGTTTGGGCTGCTCAAGTCATGGTTCCGGTGCCTGGACACATCTGGTGGAGCCTTGCAGTACTCACCAACTACATGTACCCAAATAGTCATGGTATGTGCTATGCTACACAATATGTCCCTGCAAAAACAGCTGCAGCAGGAGCAGCATAGGGCTGGGCACAACAGCCCCCCACCATTGCCAAGGCCATCACAGGCAGAGCGTGACTAGGAGGAGGAACAACCTGAGCCTACCCCAGTAGGCAGAAGGAGGTGTGCCCAGTATGCTTTGGCCTTGGCAAAGAGGCAACGCATAGCATATACACTGGCTCAGTAGGAACCCTGGAAATGATACCTCTCTCTGACTCGCACATATAGTAAAAGGGATGCCTAACTTGACACTACCTGTTAACAAACATGTATAGGGAGTGTAAAATGTGCCTAGATCTACTTGGTTAGGTATTTTTGTGGACATTACAGTTGCTGCAGGTGTTGGGTAAGGTACATCCGAAATGGGGCATTGTATCCAAGCATGGGCCTGATGAGTATAGAGGCACAATGACCCCACTTGATCTAGATGTGAAACCCTATGGGATAAGGTGGGCTATATAGAAGGTGTGTCCAACAACATTGGCAACGTGATTGTCAAAGGTAGAGTACTAACTATTCATGTCCCCAAATCACAAATCACACCCACCGTACGTGATGTATCATCACCTATGTGGTAATGTGTGGGCTCGTTGTTATTACCAAAGGGGATGACTATGCATCTAATGGAAGGTATCTGTAGGCCATGGCTCTGGCACCAGTTATCCATCTCTGTGAGACCCTTCTTGAGGATGCTTGTGCCAGCTGGGGAGTTGATTATGGCACACAGTTTGCAGTCATCTGCAAACATGGTCAGCCATATTCCTCCTGTGGTAGCCTGTACGTCTGAGAAATATATACCGAACAAGAGAGGTCCCAGGACTGAGCTCTGTGGGATGCCACTTGTAACTGGTGTATAGTCAGACATGGCACCTGCAATACTGACCATGTGGGTGCTATCTATGATCCAGTTAGAAATCCATCTTGTGACATATGTGTAGATATTGAAGCCGTTGATCTTATGTATAATGGCCAAGTGGGGTATTGTGTTGAACTGTTGTACGAGATCCAGGTAGGCTGTGTGGAAAACCCTCTGTACGTCTATGGACCTGGTAACTGTTTAAAGATGTTGAACAGGTTCTCGAGCAAGATCTGCACACAACAAAGCCGAATTGTGTAGGATCCAGTGTCTGTAGGTTCATGATGTCTATGTGTATGTGTTCCATGATGATACGCTCCATAGCTTAGCAGACCAGGATAGTTAGGCTTATAGTGTGATATTGTCCAGAGTCCCTTGTGGCACCACCTCTGTGGAGTGGGAACACTGTTGCTGTATGCCATTCCTTGGGTACATATCCTGTAGTAACTCTGATATTGAACAGTGACATAATGTGAGTGTTAAGCTTGTCATGAATCTTGTGTAAGCCACAGGCCGGGACACCGTCTGGTCCCATTGATGCTGTGTTGTCTGCTATGGAGAGGCCAGCACTCACCTGTTCATCTGTGATGTCAGGGAGGCTACACCCTGTTGGGATGGACATTTGCACCATAGGGGGGATGGGGGGGGAACATTTCCACTGAACCTGTTTGCCAGGATGTTTGCAATGTCCGTGGGTTCACTGTATGTTTTGTCATTATGCAGTAACTCACAGCATATCTGTGAGTTCCCACCCAGGTCCCTGACATAACTAAAGAAGGCATTGTGATTGTCCTTAGTGTCTGTTGCAAGTGTCCGTTAGAAGTGGCCCTTAGATGAATCAACAAGTGATTGTAGCTATTCCATAGTACTGATCAGAGATGCCTTCCTTTTTGGGATTGTACTCTATCATGTAGTAGCCTCCTCCTGTCATTGTATAGCTTATTAATGGCCGTGGTCCACCAAACAGGTCCCCTGCCTTTGGAGGAGTGAGTATTGTAGTTATCTGGGATAGCATGATCCATGCATTCCAGTAGTAGTCCATAGAATGGGTTTGTAAAGGATTAAGTAATCTGAGCCGTAATTAACACTGTCCCAGGGTCTTTGACGGATACCACCTCGGTTTGTAGAAATGTGATATTTGCTTATGAGAAGTACTTCACTGAGATCACCTAGGATGGGGGTGTGGATGGGATATGTATGCCCAGTGAGATAACTGTATGGTCTGACCTTAACAATGAGGGGTATACCTCTGGTGTGGAACATAGAGTCCCCATGTTGGTGATGATCATGCCCCACATGTTTTACCCTCCTGTGGTTGTGGTGACCAGTTCTGCCATAGCATTTGACTCTATAAATCCTAGCAACTGTTGTGCGAGGGTATTGGTGCTTGAGTAGTATTCCCAGTCAATGTTTGTGTATTTGAAGTCACCCAATATAATGGTGTTTGGAGAGACCTTCATATTCCTCAGTGTTCCCAGGAATACCGAGTGTTGTTCCCGAGTTTGGGAGTGTGGTCTGTAGCAGTCTACAAACTGAAATGCAGTTTGCGCCACTGTTAGTTGCACATGTACGTTCTCCGATGCTTTGTGCAGTGCTACCAACCCAGAGGTGTGTGTATGTTTGATGTATATGGATACTCCCCCTATTTTTGTTTGCCGGTCCGAGTCTTGTGTCCGAAAAGCATGGTATGAAGTAAAACCTGGTAGTGCTGGTGTGCTTTTGGGAGCCTGAACCAGGTGTCTGTTACTGCACATATATCGACAGTTTCCATACTGAGGTGAGTCCTGAGTGCATGCATTCTGAGGGTTAGACATCAGTTGTTGAGCAGCATTACTCTCCGTTTCCTTTACCCTGTAACGTCTATGGAGGTGGTTTTGTCTTCTGAGCCTCACTTAAAACAGCCACTATTTGAAAGCCTAGGGGTGACAGGTGCATGGCGTCCATAGCGAATCTACGTGGCATATCGAGCATGTAATCCCAGGCTGACAGACACTGGATCCCCTTTGAATGACACCAGTATGTTAGCCAACTGTTAAATGTGATCAGTTTGTCTGTATACTGTGACATCATTCTCAGTGAGGGTAAGATGCTACACAAGGTCAGGGTCATACTGGCCTGGGCTACATAATCAGAGAGCTCCTCTATGTCTCTTGTCATGTAGTCCAGGGAGGAACATCTGAGGGTTTACACACCAGCATGGTCAATGATGGAGCCATATTTGTACTTGCTTTGAAGTGACCTGAGTGCATGTGTTATGTGGCAGATCCTGGCACCTGACAGACAGCACAAAGTGACCTTCTCCTTGTTCAGCCTGGTGAGTGGGACGTCAGTGTGACCAACAATAAGAGTCACCTTTTACAAGTGTATTAGGTGTGTTGTTTAGGCCTAAGGGCAGTGACTGTGTGGCACACTGACTTTGTGAACTATGTGATATGTGTGTATAGTTGTGGGTCAGCAGTTGTTTGGGTGTCTGCTTTGGATGTCTCTGCTGCTTAGGCAGAGTATATTTAGAGCCTCTGAGTATGTGTTTGTGTGGTAATGTATTTGGTTTGCTGTCATCATAGGTCCAAGTGAGACTTGATTTGTGGTGTGCGTGGTTACCTTCACCACCTGATAGACTGTGCCAGTCACGGGTTGAGAGAGCTCAGCCTCCTGTTTGTCTGTACAGTTGCATCTCTCACATATATCTCAGTTTGTTGGTAGGAGGACAGGGTTGTCTTTGTACATAAGGCAGTTGTAACATTGCGTCAAAATTCCAATATGCACCAGCTGGACTGGAGAGTACACACAAAACCGACCTTTGGGCATGCCAGCATATTATGATGACATACTCTGTTGACTGATCACAAAGGATCAGTAGTGTGTTAAGTGTGTAAAAGAGTATAACAGGGGTTTAGTGGTCAGGTTTGTCATTGTTTTGGAAAGATTATCTACGAAGGAGTACAGACAGAACCATTATACCTCCTTCAGCTATGTCAGAAATAGCAATGTACAGTCATATATGCCCTGAGTCAGGGTCAACTGTACCTCACTGACAATGTCGACATCCTGTCAGACAGGCCCATACATACATACCCACCTCCCAGTGACAAAAGGCCCTATCATCATACTAGGAGATATCACATGTAGAATGGGTAAACTGCTCCTCCCAAAGCCGAATGAATGCCATCATGTGGATA
Source organism: Protopterus annectens (assembly GCF_019279795.1). Lineage (NCBI taxonomy): Eukaryota > Metazoa > Chordata > Ceratodontiformes > Protopteridae > Protopterus > Protopterus annectens. The sequence continues at coordinate 131,937,871 of NC_056729.1, forward strand.
ACATTGTTTCCCCATATGTGTCATAAGTGAACAACAGAACAAACAGACCCTGCACCTGAACAGTCTGTTGAGCCTCACCCTCTCTACAGGATCTTACACTGTTGAATGTGTTACAGCAACATATGGCACACCCCACAAGTGTTGGTGCACAACAGACCATGGGAACTATAGTCCTATAAGCCTATGAAGTCTGAACTGCTAGACCATGGAGTCCATCATGATTGCAGTCAGAAACAGAGCTATTGTAATCCGACAAACACACAACCCAACCAACTGTGGTATGTTAATGAGCAGATCATGTTCCCCAAACCTGCTAGATTGTTTTCAAGGCAGCCACACAGGACATACATCACTGAAAGGAGCTACACACGTTCCACATAGACTTTGAATAGCCCTTTATCAACATCACAGACACATGTTGTATCCACAAAACCAACAATCTGTGCATAAATATGTATTGTCATATGAAGGAATGGCAATTTGTCCACAGATAGATCACACAAGCTATGAACGGAGGAGTCCTGTTCAAGCTGTTCACACCTGCTGACCCACAAGGTTCATTCCTGGGATTGCATAAAACAAAGTGCACACACATTACCATGTCCAGTCTGATGATGTCAGCATCCTACAAATATAGCAGGAGAATGGAAACCACACAGTAAAGCATATAGCGAGTCGTGTTAATGCATATCTCTCTAGTATCATAACATAGTTAGGTAGGGGTTTGAATCCTGCAATTGCTGAGTGTGTGTGTGTGTGTGTGTGTGTGTGTGTGTGTGTGTGTGTGTGTGACACTGCTGAGCAATGTGTTGTGGATTTTGCTTTTACTACTGTATGACATAGCAGTAAAACAACAGTTTGTGCATTGCACACTTCAGGTATCTGTGTGGCAAATACACATATGTACATGTGACCTAAATTGGTAACTGTGTGGCCAAGACATATGTGTACATGTGACCTCATTCACTTCATAGGTGTGAAGCCTGATTTCAACATGGCTGCACCTGTTACCATTGACAGTTGTTGCTGCTGCTTCTCGGACCGTAGGTCACATATGTATGTATGTGACAAGTCCAGCCACTGTAGTGAGCTGTGCTGTAGGTCATCTGTGCCACACACACATATGACAGTTGCTATAGAATAGTGTGAGTGAGGGTGTATGCCTGTGGCATATTTCAGACATGTTCAAACACAACACAGTCTGTCAATAATGGCCATTCATTGTAGGTATACAACAACTCTGTGGATATGCATACAGACCCCTTATTGCTTTATGTGATACACTGAGGGACATCAGCATACCTTTGAGAATGTGGATATCAAAGGACAGATGAAATCGCATGTGGCTGTACACATCGGTACCCCTGCTACATGTTGTGTGCTACTACCAATGTGGTACTGTCAGGATACTATGTGTAGTAAATGTGGATGACTATGCTATTGTTGGCTCATAGCTTCACAACATGGGTTTGTCAACAGGTATCTGTCTGTATGACACCCTTGTGGAGGATAAGTGTCTAATACGGGGAATGCATTGTAGGCCACTGTATGCATCACCAGATGTGGACGTACATATCCCAAGTGTGTCTGCTTGTAACTAAAATGGACACATGCCAAACAGGAGTGGTCACGGGAATGTGTGGTGGTCAATACCACTGGTAACTGGTATAGTACAATAATGGAATGATTCTTATGCTACTGTGTATCCTACAGTTGTGTGTTAGTTGTCAAGACATCATCTAATTATTGGTTAATAGCAGGCTGTTGAGGTTATGTACACTACCAGAATGCTAACCAATGACTAATATTAACAGTATCACCCACAGCATAGTGTCATACCATGTCATACACACATGTGTACCCAAGTTGTGACATATGTGTAGTGACATGCATACTGGACACCAATAGGAAACATAAAGTATTAACACTGTGTAATACAGGGCATGTCACCCTTCCCATGTGCCCACCATGCACATACATGCAAACAGTGCACCTCCACCATGTTCACAAATGTACACCTTGAAATCTGTACTGCACACATCACACACGTAACATCCACTCACCGACACATGCTGCCAGTACCACACACATCAGCCAACTGGCACATGTGTGGACAATCCATGTTTGGAATTAACACTGGTATAAACAATACTAAATTGATAATCATTGCTGTGATGCATCATGCCTGCTCAGATATACTTACAAGGATATCATTACAATTTACTGTTCACAACATGCTAACATTGCTACACTGCTAGTAGGTCACCCTGTGCATCAGCACCATGTTATCCTGTTCCTGCATCAATGTCACAGATGACAGGAGGGGGCACAGTTTCATCATATGCACAGGGTGTGTTATTGTTTTTCCAGAGCCCGACAATGACCCATCCAATCGACATGTGTGTGTGTGTGTGTGTGTGTGTGTGTGTGTGTGTGTGTGTGTGTGTGTGTGTGTGTGTGTGTGTGTGTGTGTGTGTGTGTGTGTGTGTGTGTGTGTGTGTGTGTGTGTGTGTGTGTGTGTGTGTGTGTGTGATGGACAACAGTACATATGGGTCAGTGTTGATGTAATGTGTATGTGTATGTGTTATCCCTACGTGTTGGTAGTATGTGTGTGTGTCTGCATGCACACAGTATCCCCTTGTGGCTGCCAAATATGGGAGGTTGTGGGACAGCCACAGACTGTACCTGCCAGGCTGTACAGATCACTGTCTCTAGCCACGGACACAGTACCTATGCCTGGCAGGGGTGACACGGACAGTATCGGGTACTAAGCCAGACTGAGTACTATCATCAGAGGCAGAGAGATGTTGACTGGACCCATGTCCCTGCTGGGACTGGCCAGAGCCATGTGTACATGGTCGTCTCAGACGGTCTACTGACAGCCCAGCCACAACATTGCTGGGGCTGGTACTGGCACTACAGGAGCGGCTGGCACTTGTGTGTTGTCTGCGATGACTGTCAGCTGATGATGTTGCTGGCATATGTCCACGTCAACGTCCAAGCCATCCTGAACTGTCCTGGCACATGGACATTACATTGGGGAGGACATCTAGTGTCTCCCCCCAATGTCTATCAATGACATCGGTGTAATTGCGGATGGCACCGGCAAGGTCATGGATACTGTCATTGATCATGGTGTTATGAGCCCTCTGCACCCTTAGTCCCTGCCTGGTGTACCGTTCCATACATGCCTGTGCTTGCATCACAGCCCGGAACATACCTGAGGTTGTGAGACCTGTGCAGGCACGTCTGCCATGGGCATTACAACCAGCGATGCTCCCATGAGAACCCCTGGAAATATGCCTATGTGGTACCATTCCGGATGTCTGGCCATGGCTGCTGTGTGGGGTTGCATGTGCCATAGATACCACACTTTCCTGGTCAATGCCTACCGTATGCTGTTCCTCACCTAAGGCCATTGGTGTTGAGGGATGTAATGGCAGTATGTATGTGCACATAGATGGGGTGGAAAGCTGTGTACTGTCAATTGGTGGACCAACGACAGACCCTGTCAAACATGCCTGTGCCACAACACATGTATCATCATGTTCACTATTTGTGGCAGTGACCTCAGGTTCCCTGCTGCACCCATCCAACAATACCTCAGCAACTGTGTGAGGGAGACAGGAAGCACACTTTACCATCTGTACAGGATGTTCACACACATGCACACATGCACACATGAACACATGCACACATGCACACATGCACATATGAACACATGAACACATGCACACATGCACACATGAACACATGCACACATGCACCCATGAACATATGCACACATGCACACATGCACACATGCACACCTGAACACATGCACACATCCACACATGAACACATGCACACATGCACACATGAACACATGAACACATGCACACATGCACACATGAACACATGCACACATGCACACATGCACACATGAACACATGAACACATGCACACATGAACGCATGCACACATGCACACATGCACATATGAACACATGAACACATGAACACATGCACCCATGCACACAGGAACACATGCACACATGAACACATGAACACATGCACACATCCCCACATGATCACATGCACACATGCACACATGAACACATGAGCACATGCACACATGCACACATGAACACATGCACACATGCACACATGAACACATGAACACATGCACACATGAACACATGCACACATGCACACATGAACACATGAACACATGCACACATGCACACATGCACACATGAACACATGCACACATGCACACATGAACACATGCACACATGCACACATGAACACATGCACACATGCACACATGAACACATGCACATGCACACATGAACACATGCACACATGAACACATGCACACATGCACATGCACACATGCACACATGCACACATGCACACATGAACACATGCACACATGCACACATGCACACATGAACACATGCACACATGCACACATGCACACATGCACACATGCACATGAACACATGCACACATGCACACATGAACACATGCACACATGCACACATGAACACATGAACACATGCACACATGCACACATGCACACATGCACACATGAACACATGCACACATGCACACATGCACATATGAACACATGGACACATGCACACATGAACACATGCACATGAACACATGCACACATGCACACATGAACACATGAGCACATGCACACATGAACACATGCACACATGCACACATGAACACATGCACACATGAACACATGCACACATGCACACATGAACACATGAACACATGCACACATGCACATGAAGACATGAACACATGCACACATGCACACATGCACACATGAACACATGCACATATGCACACATGAACACATGAACACATGAACACATGCACACATGAACACATGCACACATGCACACATGAACACATGCACACATGAACACATGCACACATGCACACATGAACACATGAACACATGCACACACATGAACACATGCACACATGAACACATGAACACATGCACACATGCACACATGCACACATGCACATATGAACACATGAACACATGAACACATGCACATGCACACATGCACACATGAACACATGCACACATGCACACATGAACACATGCACACATGCACACATGAACACATGAACATGTGCACACATCCACACATGCACACATGAACACATGCACACATGAACACATGAACACATGCACACATGAACACATGCACACATGAACACATGCACACATGCACACATGCACATATGAACACATGAACACATGCACACATGCACACATGAACACATGCACACATGCACACATGAACACATGCACACATTAACACATGCACACATGCACACATGAACATATGCACACATGCACACATGCACACATGAACACATGAACACATGCTCGCATCTACACATGAACACATGCACACATGCACGCATGGACACATGAACACATGCACACATGAACACAGGCACACATGCACACATGCACACACAAACACATGCACACATGCACACTAATACACTACTGAGTCAAGTTGACACACACACACACACACACACACACACACACACACACACACACACACACACACACACACACACACTCACACACACACATCAACAGCAGTATGGAACATATTCATTAGTGGTTGATGGTGAAGTACAGTATCACAAGCCAAAGAGTCCTATCACATGTGTCAGCATGCAGGATGTGTGTTGCTCAACAGCATGCAGTGCAAGTGTAGAGAGTCCTTGTTGATAACAGTATACATGTCGTTGATGCATGTGTGTTGTTCAATGATTGGCCTCACCCTGGAACACAATGTGTACATGGACACAGCATTGCACTGCAAGTCTGAAACACTTTCCAATGTCCTGTACACCATCACTCATAGGTATACAAACCATGGCCGGATGCACACAACTGTCAGGTGTATAACAATGAACACTATGTGTAGTACTGTAGGTACTGTAACTGGATGTAGTGTAGTACCATGAGCCATCATCAGGCAGCATCATGTGGCCACTCAAGGTCACTGATGTATGTCACACTGGCAACTATCTTGCTGTACCTGACCTACACCAGTTAGGCTACATTTAACAGTTCACAGACAGTTGTTACATGGGCATGTCAGGTGTTCAATAGGGAGCATTGCATAACATGACTGTGTTGTGTGTTGACGCATGTCACACCACCCCATGATAGGCCTCTACCCCCAGGTATAGTATGTGTGCTGTGTTGATGATATATGGGATACTGGAGTATGACCTTACAGCAGGTGTCTACATATGCCATGTGTATCATATTAACACATACTGCATATGACAAAGTGGTGCATGTTGTGTGCATGTGTATTGACTCTACCTATACAATGTCCACTACAGTGTACCCCACTTGTTTGGGATGCTCTGTGTGTTGCATGTGTATGAGTCAGCTACTCATGTCACTGGGATGTGCATAGTCCCACAGAGAACATGCAGAGCATGCACTATGTGTAGGTGTTTAACATGTGTATATGGCCTACAACTCTCCTATGACATGCACATGTTATATGCTATAGTAACTGTAGCCCACTCACCAGCATGGGTCTGCTGCCTTGCTATCACACCAGAGGGACCTGCAAGGATATGAGAAAGTATGTCAGTGTCAACAACTATGGCATTGCTGCTGTGAGTTTGCAGTTATACAGTAGTACATGAGGTGACAGTCACAGGCATACAGATAATGTCCCGAATTATCAGTATTGCATGACACCAGGCTCCACATATTTTGCATACACAGTACACATCTGATTAATGCATATTATAACACTTGAGATAACAGTGGTCTACAGATATGCCATGTTACCTGCACGCTCGGTATCGCTGTGCTAGGTGACTCTCACCTCCATGATGACATAGGTGTATTGTACTGGTTGGCCAGGAGCCACCACACTGAGGAGCAGCTCTTCCACTCTGGTGAGGGGGAGATGTGTTGCAGCACCACCACCTGTGGCAAGCTGTGGACATTGGAGGCATGCTGCCGGACATGTCTGATTAAATCATTGCACTGATGGCATACCTGCTCATAAGTCTGGTTATGCATGCCTACATCATTCACCCGACGGACAACATCCTGCCACAGTGCAGTGCGACCATGCTGGTCCTGGCAGGTTCTGGAGAACAGCAGGTTATAATGGTGGATGACTGCATCTGATATCACTTCCTCCTCCTCAGGGGAATACGCTGGTTTCCTGTTGTGTGACATTACCCTGGAAGACAATGAAACAGTAATTGTGAGCAAGTCATGTGGCACACTCAACATTCTAATGTACAGACATAAATGAAATACCATATATAGCAACCTATTGGCTGTCAGTAGATACACACTTTTAATACCACATATGACTGCAAAGCCCACAACTGCCTGACAGTGCCTGGCACATACTATATACCAAACCATGTTCTGCACAGCAACAAAGTGGAACCAGTATGTAAGACTATACAACAGTACATGACACACTGTATGTGACAAAATGCACCACCTAGCCAAAGGAGGTGTATATGATGCTAATGCATACAGACATTTGTCATCCATTGCAATTAATGTACAGTATGGTTACAGTACTACCAGTACACCACGCTACTTGATGATAGAAAACCCCTCAGTAACATATGTGCATATTCATCACTATAGGTGGCATACTGCTGTACTACACTATACATGTTGCTAGATATGCACTTATAACCTGTGACACACATACCACCGAGGCCATGTTACAGGCATACCCACACACAATTCAGACATACCTACAAGACACAAAGGCATGGCAACCCAGATTACATTTACCTGTGTAGCATACAGTACTGTGTGTCAGCACCTACATGAGGTATGTAATGTGTGAGGACTACAAGTAACAAACAAAACAGTGTTACCAAGCCATGTGGATATAAACCATACTGTGCAGTTGAGGCCTACAGCTTTCGGTAGTACTACAGTCCATACGTGAGTTGTATTCACTAGTGTTAACAATCAATAAGCATACATGTACTGCTTTAGCCTACAATGGCACACTCCAGTCGACACCATGGGACTACGTCACAATGTATGCCATACTGCTTTTCCAGCCTGGCAATGGCATACAGACCTTTTGATGGGATTAGAGCTACAACACTACATACCATGGTATACACAGTTCCCCACTAGGCTATTACACATATACACATCATTGACACATTCACATACACATTCTCCATCACACCCAGTCAACCTCACATAGCATGTGATGCAACAGGTACATGCGTGTGTGTATCTGGTCCTAGGTAGCTGATAGGCTGTTATCCATAGGGCCTATGGAAGCCTAGACATATGGTACCCTGCACTTCAACACCCATGTAATGTAGGTTCATGTGCCCCTGTCATGCAGACCCACAGAGGTGATTACCGGGTTGTGTTTCTCACATCCAGTCATCATGATTATTCATGGCAACTGCTAATGAGGATCTTCATTTGCTGTTGACAGGTATTTGGTTCCACAGTATGGTATGTGCCTGTGATGATAATGTGTCACTCGAGCATGTTCTGCTTTTTAAATTACAAGGTTTAGATCAGTAGAGTGTGTATCTTGTCTGGAGTTCCATCTGTTTACATGGAGCACGTCCAACACCTGTGGGTTTGACATAGCTTTGTATGTTAGGCAGAGGTAGCCTCTGGGTAGGTGGTATGCGACACAGTGTAGCTGTGGTTTTGTAAGACAGTCAGCATAGGGCATCTGTTTGAGTCCGGTAATACTCTTTGTGAGGTATGTGTCTGGTGTCTACTGTTGCTGTGGATGTCTTCTGAGGTACATACCAACAGGGACATTGTACTCTATGATGGATGTTATGACTGATGAGTAGAGTAGAACACTGACCTCTGTTTCCATGGATGACACACCTTTATGGACGACATGTGGACTGTACTCAGTTTACATGACTACTGTGGCACAGTGATTATCATTAGGGACACTACTGTCCACCTGTGTCCCATAGTCTCTTATCACACCTTCGGTGTTGAGTAGACTACCACCTATGTGGTAGTTCATGGGTACAGGGCTTTTAACTACAGGGATGGCAATACATGTACAACATTCAGCTGGAGCGTACATATGAACATCCACTGGTGTACACATAGATATGCATATTGGCACATATACAGTCCACCTTTCATGGTGGGAATATCAATTATGCAAAGGTTGAGGGGGATACAGTTATGTAATGATATTGCACAGTCTTGTGCAGAATGCGTGGAAGGTGTTCTCAACCCATATATCTTTAGCAGGACCCCCTATCTGGAAGAGTATATACCTAACAAATCATGCCCACTGCGTTTGAACAACACATGTCATATGCCAGCCCTGTATGCTGTCTTGTTTGACACACACTACAACCTACATGTATATATGCACATAACAACCTGCACCAACATATAAATGTCCACCCTTCACAAACAGTTGCAGTATGTCCCTTGCTCTATGCACATGTTCAGATGCTTATAAATCAGACACATATTTATCTCGCCATATGTGTGTGCCATACAGACACAAGGTCCACACTGTTGTAAGTCCGTACACCTCATGGATGACCTGTTGGGCCTTGCTACAACATGGACAGTTGTCACATGTGTGCATACAGTAATAGTACAAGGGTATACATAGCTGCAAATGATACATTACTATACTAGCCTGCTACAGCAGTTGCCAATGCTAAGCTACACATTATGTGACTATCATGCATGTCTTACTCTGTGACATCCAAGTTTATATAGGTGTTTGCACTACTCCCCCAAACTGCCATTAAACACAGTACTGTACAGACCATAGATAACATGTTCAGATGTTTGACATGTACTGCTGAGCTACATATGTCACACTTATGTCCCACTGCACACAGCTGCACACCAATTTCTCCATGGCAATACTTATGCATGGCATCAGTGCATATATACCTTCTGCTGCCACATATGCATGTTTCAGAGGATTTACAGTACTATTCATAAACATCTACTACTTGCCGGTAACTACAAACTGTTACATACCTGTATGTCCCTTTCAGGTCTGTCTGTGTATGCTTTGATGTTTGTTTTTTTTATTAAGTACAGAGACTTACTTTTGTTTGCTTTGTGCTTTTTTTGTCTTAATTGATAACCTTAGTTTTGTTTAGGTATATAAATTTGTTACCTATTTTTTTTCTTACGTGCTAGGAGCTGTTCACTGGCTTGAACTTGCAATGTAATGATTGCATGTGGGGATAGCAAGTACAATCTGCTTTTATAGGTATCTGCACATGTGCATGTGATGCCCTCTGCACCAACTGTTGCCCAGCATTTGGTAAATGCATACAGCCTGCTGAGTGGTAATTGCAGTACTCACTGTCATAGCAACCCAATGCTATAAATTGCTAAGGTATGTAGGCGTAGCCCTTTCAGATTTCCAGAGTGGGGCCCATGCTTGTTTGCTGTGGACACTGTTGTATAAATCAGAAGGTTGGTATATGTCTTATAAATGAAGCTAGAGGTGTAGACAGTGATGTACATGTTGTACTCAGACCTGACTGTTGCCACTTCCAGTACTGAGCTATCAGTGTAGAGTTTTACTCACCATTACAAATGCTTACACAACATTTATGTGACTATGTAGTTTCTTTTCTCCTCATGTAATTAACTGCCATATGAATGTAGTTATTGAGACGTATTCTCTTGGCACATGAACTGTTTGGGAACTGTTATACTGGGAATATTAATGTACTCACTTTTGCAGGGTTTGTGTTTTTTAGTGTTGACATTAGCACAGGGTTCACAGGACAGCTGGACAATTCCAGTACTGAGTATGCCTACCTACACACTTGGTAGACCCTAAACACATGTGTATCTTTTAATTGTGGGGGGATGCTTACATACAGATAGCATTATGCATTAATGTGTGAATATTATCTTACTGGACTTGCAGGATTGGTGTGTACCTGTGAGTTTATCAGGGCAGGTCGTCTGTCTGGATAGTTCCCAACTGTGAACCTACCAGATGGTAGCCAGAGGTTACACTGCCATTCTTTGTCTGTGCAACTCACAAGTGTTTTCAGCACTGGTACAATGGCATTGTTACAGTCAGTTACTACCAGTACATGGCTACATCCATTGGTATTTCTGTGTTGTACTCCTACATAAGGGTATGCTTGTGGAGGTCCTACCAAAGCTATTTGCAGAGTGTGTAACAGCAGTATAGCCTATATGCCTGTGTGTTTGTGCCTCTGCCAGGCCTATGGAATACTCAGATACATCTTTGCATGGAATCAGGGATAGGTAGTTGAAAGTGAGGTACACCTTACACATAAGAGGGACAGTAGGTGTAGACTTCAGTGAAGCAGTGCATATGGCTTAGTACTCCTTTCATGACGTACAAGCGGTGTCTACTGTTACTATTGTCAGTATTCATTGTGTAATAGCCCACCTTTCTGACTAATATCAGTACTTTTCTGCGGGATTCTGAGGGACACAGCTAAGATGTGTTTCACAATCAGGGACATCCCTGGAAAGTTGACACAGTTAGGAGGTATGGCCTCTGCCTTACTCAGATTTGCCAGTGTTTGTCCTGCTATGATACTGTGTGGGGGTTGTAAAGTGCCTCTGTAACATTATTTTCTGCTTGATTGGCTGCTTCTCACATCACACTCATGTAATGCAATTTCACAACAATTGCTGGTAAAGATCCACAGAACAAGCTTTGTGCTATGGCCTTCCTATTTTTCCTTTACATTCACTCATTGTAATGTATGATATATTTTTTGCAGCACTAACTTATTGTATATCTGTTGTGGCTTAGTGGTACTTCATGAAGCCTAATGTGTCCAAGGTCTGGGGTTTGAGACTGACAGAGGTATTTTATTTTGCTGCTGAGTAGAACAAGGGCCCTGACACAGAGTGACTAAGGCACTTTTAAGCAGTTGTAAGCAGGTTTGCGCGGGTTTATGTGATGCTTAGCAATGCTTAGCTAAGCGCACACATGCGCACACTCACTTAAACCTGCTTACTACTGCTTAAAAGTGCTTACTCCTGCTAACCCCTGTGCTAATTTCTTTGAAAGAAAAGAAAATGGGGAGATAGGAAAGTGGTGAAAAAGGGGGCACAAGAAGGGAAAGACAGTAGGAAAACAAGCTCGGGATGTGCAGGACAGGTGTAGGGAAGGTCCATAACTGCTCATTTCTTTACCAGCAACAGCTGTGCATATGTTGCAAATTTGGAGTGATATTTGAAACCTTCCACCTCTGAGAGAGGGGTGAGGACAACGAAGTATGTTGTACTGCCAATTATAATTATCAGTTTGCATGTTCAGCAGACATGTGTGCAAAATGGGCAGCTATGTATGTGGCGTAATTTTTTGTGGGTACAGATTGCCCTTTTTTTTTCAGGTGAGAGTGGAAAGTGAGGTAGAGGGAGTAGCTATATTTGGGGAGGTAGACAGACAAGACAAACAAGATGCATACAGGGGAGGAGTATGACACATGGGGTGGGTGAACACAATTGACTGGGATGGATGTTTGGAAATTGCAAGCCCATGAGCCCACATATGGTAACAGTGGGTCTGAGATCCCCACACATGGGCAGTCACCACTGAACCTTCACAGACCTGAGGGTCACTGTGCTGGGGACTGCGTAGAAGGGGCAGGCTCACCCGCGAGTCGCGCTACTCTCTCCTCGAGCTGGCGTAGGGGATCAGCGACTAAATGCTGGATCTCCCTATGCACCACAACCCGGACCCTTTGGAGGGTGACAGGAGGCCCTTCTCCGCCCATGCTTGCAGGGGGGACGAGCCCCATCCCCTGCAGCGCTTCCACCCGAAGGTGGCACAGGACCAACAAAGGAGGGTAGCCCGGGCTGGGCACCAGACCTGCTGGTGCCAGGTGCAACTGCCAGCTGAGGAGGGACAGGTGGGTCCGCTGGGACCGGCCTTCCCATACATTCTGTGATTAGGTGTATTTAATTACAACATAGACAACAGCATTCCAAATTAGTTGTAACAGCATGCAGTAATATTCCCATTAACCCAACACACCGGGGTTACAACAGTTGAACAGCAAGTATAACACATGCATATATTGAATGACAGTGGACATTACAACAGCATGCAGGGATGATTGGTGGCAACAGGCCACCAAGATTGTGGTGTTTTAACAGGGGACATGCATTAAAGTAAATGCAGATTTTATATAACAATTGGACATATGTCCCAACAAATGTTATGAGATTAGACATACCCATTGAGATGTGGAATTGCATTGTTTATGCACATGGAGTAAGGGGTAAAAAGAAACCTCCATTAACATCTTATTAGTACTTTAACTCTACACTACATTCCTTTTGACTGCTGGTGTATATCCCCTATGTGTATTATTACACTAGGCAACCTGCATTAGATAGCGTTATGGGTTTGGCTAGTTCATTATATACCTGAACTATATCCAACATAGTAACTGTCCAAGATGCAGATGTTACTGCTACATAGTTGTATTTTATTTATATATTTATGTATCTGCATATCTGGATGTGTTCACGTGACATGTTCACTTGATTTTCTACACAACCCTACATTTCAGGTAGCACACTCACATTTCTGGGGAACACCTTGACAAGCTACTCATGTGCCAGATTTACCTATGCATGTCAGCCATTTCACAACTGTGGAGGACTGTTACATGCTTCACAGCTACTGGCACTTCCTTCATCCACTTTATATGACACTGCACAACTGTGGGTTTTCAGCACTTAATACAACAGTAATATTTCTTTAATGCAAGGGTACAACAACATTTCTAAGTAACTGACACAAACACACTCCTAGTATTATACCTTTCTTATTTACATTAAAAATATTTTCTACAGGCTCTCTCCTTTATTTGATATTACAGTGCATACAGTAGACCTATTTTTCAGGCTCACTCACTTATTTTCTATGACAGTGCATGCAGAGATAGTATTCTAGACATATTTTAGCTTTATTCATGGGTTACTACACTATATTCCTGGCTATCTGACTTATGATATGTAACAGTACATTCAGAGGATTTATTCAGGGAATAAATGTTATATGCTTCACAGCTACTGCCACTTCCTTCATCCAGTTCTTTTGGGACTGCACAACTGTGAGTTGTAAGCACCTAATACAACAGTACTATTTATTTATTGCAAGGGTACAACAACATTTCAAAGTAAGTGACACAGACACACTCCTAGTATTATACCTTTCTTATTTACATTGAACACTCTCTTCTACAGGCTCTCTCCTTTATTTGATTTTACAGTGCATACAGAAGACATATTCAGGAAATATTATACCTTTATTGATAGGTTACAACACTCTTTTTCAGGTCTGCTCACTTATATGTTATGACAGTACATGCGGCAATAGTATTCCAGACTTATTTTACCTTTATTGCTGGGTTAGTACACTCTATTTCTGGCTCACTGACTTATGTTATATAACAGTACATGCAGAGGATTTATTCAGGACATTTTATTGCGGTATTATTGGGCTACAACACTTTTGTCATGCTCACTCACATATATCATATAACAATACATGCAGAATAATTACTAACCTGCCTGGTGGCACAGCTTTAGCAGCCTATCTGCATAGGCTTGCTGATTCATAGCATGAACACCTGCAGCTGTGAAGTAAATGAAGGGATATTGAGACATACGTATCCATTATTTAGACTATATTAGCATGTCTTACATACTGCACTCGATGGCTACCTACTTAGTAGTGAGGCATCATGCATATGACAGACCTCCTGGATCCATTGGTTCAGAAGGTCCTGCTTCCATCTCTTCAGGTCTGCATGGTGGTGACAGACCTGCTCACCAGTCTGAGGGATGCCTGTGGCACTGGTGAGTTCATGAGCCAACCGGTTCCAAGCCTCTGCCTTATACTCCGTCCCTTGGAACTGGCACTGCAGGATTCGAGTCTCATGATGATGGACTAGGAGCCAAACCATGTATCTTGACTCCTTGATGCTCCAGCGTTGCGCTCTAAAGCGAGTACCCTCTCCAACACCAGACATTCTAACTGCAGATGGGAGCTACAATCAGTTATGGTGAGTATTCCCGCCTATGGAGCTTAAATATGCCGCATTTCCCACACTTTTTTGTGATTGGCCGTTTTTGAAAATTCTCGGCTGACTGCGGACCTGCTTAGCAATGGTTAATCTAACATTTATAAGTATATATATGTTAACAGTGGATGTTTATCCTAAGCTGTTCTGGCTTAGTGGTTCAGTGCTTTGATTATGGTGCACAGTGTCCGGGGTTCAAACCTTATCATTGCTTTTTATTTTAATACTGTCCAGACAGGTTAGGGGGTGTGGCAGTGTTTAAGCAACTTTGCTCTATGTTGCTCCACATTGCCTGATGGTGCGCTGGGTGGCGCGGCGCGCACCTCTGCGCAAACCAATTGCACTGGGTAAAGCGCTATTTAGCTATGGACAATTACATTGCGCTGGGTAAAGCACGATTTAGCTATGGGCAACTACATTGCACTGGGTAAAGTGCGATTTAGCTATAGGCAACTACATTGCGCTGGGTAAAGTGCAATATAGCTATGGGCAACTACATTGCGCTGGGTAAAGCGCTGCTTAACTGCGGACAATTATATGTCAGGTTCCTTTATAAATTTACATTTTGTTCACTGATACATAGGCCATTTCAATGCTTTTTAGTAAAAGTTTAATCATATATGTCAGGAATTATTTCATAAACTCATTATGAACATAAAATAGGAAGGGGAGTGGTAGAACTCAAACCTTGAATGCCTCCTCTTTGTGTGAATGCTCTACCACTACACTATTACTATTTGTCATAATTTGCATACACATTCCTTATTATGCTCTTCCATGTCGAGATTGCTAACTGCAGCTAAGCAATGGGCACACCCGCGCACACACACGCAAATATGGGCAGCTATATTGGGAATTAGAAAAAATTTTAATGTTTTACTTTTTATAACTGTGCTGGGGGTTTACAATGTCAGGGAGTGTGGTGCTGGGTATATGAACATTTGAGCGGACTCGCTCTTGTGTGTTGACATTTTGCATTTCACACACTTGCAGGGCCGTGGACCTTTAGACTGCTCGGCAGTCGGACACGCCCCCTGCTTGCCTGCACGGTCCGTGTTAGGCTTGGGGTAGAGTCAGCATGCTCTCATGAATATTCATGGCACACTGATGTCATACCGTTCGACTGCAGCCTCCAAGTAAGACTTATTTAGTCTTACACGGAGGCTTTGTGAATCTGGGGGTATATGTTGTTAGTGAACACCCAGTAGAAGTCTAAAATTAATTATTTTTTATTTATTTGTAGGGTTTTTTTTGCACTTAAGTACACACACCAGTCTCCAATACTGTCTTATTTTATTCTATTCATGGTAATTCTACGGCATGCTTTATACGATTCTACGGACCAATAATGTGTACATGCATAATTTCATTTTGCAGACATAGCTCTTGTTTTCAATTTCTTTTCTCTCTCATATTTTGAATAATCTGACTTTCCTTGTAAATTATTTTGTTTGAATGAAGATAAATGAAGGACATTAAAAAGAATGTGCCACACGTTTAACTAAAATCACTAAAACTGTGGTATACAAGAAGGTGGAATAGTTTTTAATAACTGGAGAAAAAAGCATTAGACCTATCAGATACAAAAGTATTATTCTCACTTTTGGAAGAAATTCAAGTTATATCTGTTTAGGCAAAAATGTTCTGTCTTGCCTACATTACACAAAGACAGAAAGTATATATTGCTATATACCACACCTCTTCTACTGCAATCACATTCTATTGTTAAGATATAGATTTTGTCACTAAGGAGATTTTCATACCTGTCATTTTATTTTTCGTTTTTAATCATTCAGATACGTGTGCTATCAAATAAACATTTCCAGTCATAATGTCAATAAAAAGAAAGAAAAATAATAATGTAGGACTAACTGCTAAATAAAAAAGGCAAACATATAGTGAATATACAGTAATGTAAATGATGAAGTCATAACTTAAAGTAATAGTAGCACAAACAAGGAAAGTATATAACACTATAGAATTAGAATAAATGAAAACTGTGTACTGAAGACAGAAATTAATGCAAGTACCGACATACAGTATGCTTCACACAATATATCTGGGGATGACCGGGTCCCACCTTTACATTAAGAGCAGAGAACAAGCATAAAGGAACAGATAGATTTGATTTCCATAAGATTTTGCATAACACTTTTCTGAATATCATCCCATTATATAAGTCTATTGTGCAAAATAGGATTGGAAAATATAAAAACTATGGAACAGAACTTTTGGCCATTTTAATTGTTTTCTAATTTCTGTTTCTTTTTCAGTAGCCTTAACCTGAAATAAACTGTTTAACCAAAGTGTAAAATATCAGTAGAACCCACGACAAACACAAGACGACCAGCAGAAAAAAAGCCAGACTATTGAATAATGTAATAACAACTGCTGGTAGTCTCACCATGGAGAAAAATAGATGGTAACTTAGTCTAAGTAGAATAATGCACATGAAAGTGCAACAAGTAAAGAAAGGCACTGTTGAATCTATTCAGACCTTCCACTTACGTGCTGTTAGTCCACCAAACGTCTATTTAGACCTTACACAACAGTAATAACCTTTCAAGTCACAGCCGTTAGTATCACAATGATGACAATAAAGTCCACAGATGTAAAAAAGAACCAAAAAAAGTTTAATCCATGGGTAGGTGAGCGCTTTTGCATACAGCTTTTTCAAACCATAACAAGCAGTATCACATGTTCATCATATATATACTCCACTTGATTATAAAACAATTAATCAATTAAATAAAAAACAATTAAAAACATAACTATTAAAAGGGTAATACATCTCTCAGTAAATCACGAACACTTATTGTACTGTGGTTCATTTAAATTAACTTGCGTATATATAGAAATCACGCCAGCATGATAGTACAATGAAAATAAAGGTCAGTCTTGCAAGTAATAGCGCCAAATATACATGGAGGAGATTTAAAGAACTATACAGAATCTATTGAAACACAATGGATAATTAAAACTAAAGCCCATATACCGCCAGGATTGAATGATAGGGTACACAGTGCAGACTGGAGAAGTTGTTGACCGCAACTGAGCTACAAAATATAAGTATCTTGATTTTTTCTTTATTATTTTTGCAGATTACTGTTTTTACAATTTAATATATATAAAGCACTTTGTCTATTCAGTATCTTCACAAATCCTTATCTGTTTAAAAACTTTCATTTGTCTCTCTAGTGCTTGCTGTCTGTAAGCTATTGTGTAAACTGAAACATTTCATCTGTGTAATTATCTCTTGGCTAGTGGGGGCTGGTTCTTTTGTGTTCTTGTAAAAAAAAAAGAAGTTTCTGTCTTTGCACACAGTGCAGACTGGAAAAGTTGTTGACCGCAACTGAGCTACAAAATATAAGTATCTTGATTTTTTTTTATTATTTTTACAGATTACTGTTTTTACAATTTGTCTCTCTAGTGCTTGCTGTCTGTAGGCTATTGTGTAAACTGAAACATTTCCTCTGTGTAATTATCTCTTGGCTAGTGGGGGCTGGTTCTTTTGTGTTCTTGTAAAAAAAAAAGAAGTTTCTGTCTTTGCACACAGTGCAGACTGGAGAAGTTGTTGACATAACTGAACTACAAAATATAAGTATCTTGATTTTTTTTTGATTATTTTACAGATTACTGTTTTTACAATTTAATATATATAAAGCACTTTGTCTATTCAGTATCTTCACAAATCCTTATCTGTTTAAAAACTTTCATTTTTTTTCTCTCTAGTGCTTGCTGTCTGTAGGCTATTGTGTAAACTGAAACATTTCCTCTGTGTAATTATCTCTTGGCTAGTGGGGGCTGGTTCTTTTGTGTTCTTGTAAAAAAAAAAGTTTCTGTCTTTGCACACAGTGCAGACTGGAGAAGTTGTTGACCGCAACTGAGCTACAAAATATAAGTATCTTGATTTTTTTTTTGATTATTTTTACAGATTACTGTTTTTACAATTTAATATATATAAAGCACTTTGTCTATTCAGTATCTTCACAAATCCTTATCTGTTTAAAAACTTTCATTGTTCTCTCTAGTTCTTGCTGTCTGTAGGCTATTGTGTAAACTGAAACATTTCCTCTGTGTAATTATCTCTTGGCTAGTGGGGGCTGGTTCTTTTGTGTTCTTGTAAAAAAAAAGTTTCTGTCTTTTGCACACAGTGCAGACTGGAGAAGTTGTTGACTGCAACTGAGCTACAAAATATAAGTATCTTGATTTTTTGAATATTTTTACAGATTACTGTTTTTACAATTTAATATATATAAAGCACTTTGTCTATTCAGTATCTTCACAAATCCTTATCTGTTTAAAAACTTTCATTTTTCTCTCTAGTGCTTGCTGTCTGTAGGCTATTGTGTAAACTGAAACATTTCCTCTGTGTAATTATCTCTTGGCTAGTGGGGGCTGGTTCTTTTGTGTTCTTGTAAAAAAAAAAGAAGTTTCTGTCTTTGCACACAGTGCAGACTGGAGAAGTTGTTGACCGCAACTGAGCTACAAAATATAAGTATCTTGATTTGTTTGATTATTTTACAGATTACCGTTTTTAGAATTTAATATATATAAAGCACTTTGTCTATTCAGTATCTTCACAAATCCTTATCTGTTTAAAAACTTTCATTTTTCTCTCTAGTACTTGCTGTCTGTAGGCTATTGTGTAAACTGAAACATTTCCTCTGTGTAATTATCTCTTGGCTAGTGGGGGCTGGTTCTTTTGTGTTCTTGTAAAAAAAAAAGAAGTTTCTGTCTTTGCACACAGTGCAGACTGGAGAAGTTGTTGACATAACTGAGTTACAAAATATAAGTATCTTGATTTTTTTGATTATTTTTACAGATTACTGTTTTTACAATTTAATATATATAAAGCACTTTGTCTATTCAGTATCTTCACAAATCCTTATCTGTTTAAAAACTTTCATTTTTCTCTCTAGTGCTTGCTGTCTGTAGGCTATTTTGCCCCACCCTCCCTCCCTGTTGGTGTCTTGCTCTTATACTTGGTGGCTTTGCAGTTGCCCGCCCCTACTGTGACACACCTCCCAGACTAGTGTCATTAGCTCATTCTGCTTAATACAGAGAGAACATTTGATAAGGCCTTCTGTTCCTCCTTTTTCCCTTTCAAAAAGTAAAACAAAACTTTTTTTTTTTTTCTCTTTCGCCTGAACCTTCTTGTGTTCTGACTGTCCTTCTCAAACATTTTGGAAATATACAGTATATTTCAGAGCATTTGTTATAACTGTATTTGCTATAACTGATTTAAGTATTTTTTTCTGGCTTTTTGATTATTTACTGCTTAGCGACTGCATTTTAGCCTGTTTATACAGCTCTGCATTCTATTTAAACTATTGTTGTGTTGATTAACTGTTTTGTACTTTTAAAAAGTTATTTGTTGCTTAATTTTACCTGTAGGCTAACACACTCAAGTGCGCTAGCCACTTAAAAGCATTTATAGCATTTACTGTCTGTTTTTCCTCTGTTTTCTGCAAAAAAGAAAAAAAACCCCAAAAAAAACAAACAAAAAAAAAATCTTGTTTTCCCGCCTTACTGAACTAGAATAGTCCAGTCTTCAGAGTTTGCTGATCTCTGGGCTTTGTCTTGGTTCCTGTGCTATTCCATATCCTTATTTGGATAAAAGGAAGCGTCTTTGTTCACCAGTGGGAGTGGGGAGCACTGAGCAGCCTATTTGTCCATAGAGGAGTGGTTCCAGCCAGAAACTTGTAGTCTATTGGCCATTTTGGGTCAATTCCTAGCTCTTTTCAGCCCCCTGTAATAAAGCCCGCTTTAGAGCGCTTTTTCACTTGTATTCAACTCAGCACCGCTCCTCGTGGTGTCCTGCAGAGTTCTACAAGCAGCAGAGAGCAAAAGAGTGACTTTTTCCTGATTTAAGTATTTTTCTGGCTTTTTGATTATTTACTGCTTAGCGACTGCATTTTCGCCTGTTTATACAGCTCTGCATTCTATTTAAACTGTTTTTGTGTTGATTAACTGTTTTGCACTTTTAAAAAGTTATTTGTTGCTTAATTTTACCTGTAGGCTAACACACTCAAGTGCGCTAGCCATTTAAAAGCATTTATAGCATTTACTGTCTGTTTTTCCTCTGTTTTCTGCAAAAAAAAATCTTGTTTTCCCGCCTTACTGAACTAGAATAGTCCAGTCTTCAGAGTTTGCTGATCTCTGGGCTTTGGCTTGGTTCCTGTGCTATTCCATATCCTTATTTGGATAAAGGGAAGCTTCTTTGTTCACCAGTGGGAGTGGGAGCACTGAGCAGCCTATTTGTCCCTAGAGCAGTGGTTCCAGCCAGAAACTTGTAGTCTATTGGCCATTTTGGGTCAATTCCTAGCTCTTTTCAACCCCCTGCTATAAAGCCCGCTTTAGCGCTTTGCGTGATTTAGCGTGGAGTTGCCCATTGAGCACCATCGGGCAGCGCCGGTTAAACAAGGTTAAACTATTTCTGGCTCCGTAAAGTCTGCTCTTCAATTTTTCCCTTAGAACTTCTCTACTTGCAATCTAAACAGTCTATTCTCTATCTCAAAAGCTCAGCACTTGCTCCTAAAGCATTTTTATATAGGTAAAGTACTTGTATACTAAACAAAGTACTACATTAGCCTAGAATCCCCTTGAGTACCCATTTCCCTATAGGTCCCTTCTGACTCAGTTACACAGCAAACTTTTTCACTTTTTCTAGCATGTCGAAGGGTCAGTTGCTAGCGTCCTCTCCTGTTCAGCTGGTGAATCTGGGCATCTTGAGGCAATGTTACAATTGCCTCATGTACACAGACAACCCACTCCTTCTCCCACAAAACACAAATACATGTGAGAGATGCAACTATATAGCCAAACTGGAGGCTGAGCTCTCTCAACTCAGGACTGGCAAGACCAGACAGGAGGAGAAGGAAACCACGCACACCACAAACCCAGTTTCACATAGAACTATCACAACTGCAAAACAAACACATAAACACACAAAGACATACTCGGAGGCACTGATCAAAAATCTACCAAAACTACAGAGGCCTCCAAAGCAGACACCCAAGCAACTGCCACCTCAAGACATAAGACATGCAACACATAGTTCTCAAAGTCAGTGTGCTAAACAGTCACAGCCCTTAAGGCCAAACACAATGCCAGACACACTTGTTATAGGTGACTCCATAGTCAGACACACTGACGTCCCACTCACCAGACTGAACAAGGAAAAGATCACAGTAAGCTGCCTGTCAGGCGCTAGAATCCGCCACATAACACAAGCACTCAGGTCACTCCACAGCAAGTACAAGTATGACTCAGTCATTGTCCATGCCGGTCTGAACAACCTGAGACGTACCTTCCTGGACTACATGAAAAGAGACATAGAGGAGCTCTCAGATTATGTAGCCCAGGCCGGTATGACCCTGACCCTGAGCAGTATCCTACCCTCACCAAGAATGATGCCACAATACAGAGACAAAATGATCAGCTTTAATAATTGGCTTAATTACTGGTGTCATTCTAAGGGGATCCAATGTCTGTCTGCCTGGGATGACATGCTTGACAAGCCACGCTGCTTCGCAAGGGATGGCTTGCACCTGTCACCCCTGGGCTTCCGGATATTGGCAAAGGCTCTTGCCACCCCCATAGTGCCTTTTTAGGCAAGGCTCAAATGATAAACCTACCACCCAAAAAACAAAAATGGAGAAAAACTAAGGGTAATACTGCTCAATGCCAGAAGTCTAAACCTCAAGATGCATGCCCTCAAAGCCCTCCTCAGTATGGAGAACATTGATGTCTGTGCTGTGACTGAAACCTGGTTCAAGGCTCCTGAGAGCACCCCAGCACTATCAGGTTATACCTCATATCATGCGTTCCGGCCCCAAAATCCGGACCGAACCACAAAAGGAGGGGGAGTATCCATATTCATAAAGGATACCCACACCTCCAGGTTAGTGGCAACGCACGAAGCATCGGAGACCATCCAGGTGCAATTAACCATAGGTAAAACTGCCCTACAGTTTGTAACATGCTACAGACCACCTTCTCAAACTCAGGAAACCCACACAGCCTTCCTGAAGACACTGGAGAGTATGAATGTCTCTCCAAACACCATCATATTCGGTGACTTCAACTACCCAAACATAGACTGGGAACATTACTCAAGCCCCAACACCCTAGCCCAAAGGTTCCTGGAGTTCATAAACTCAAAAGCTATGGAACAACTAGTCACCATTCCCACAAGAGGAGAAAATCTACTAGACCTGATCATCACAAACATGGGGACAAAATGCTCCACACCGGAAGTATATCCCTCATTGGTGAGATCAGACCATAAATTAATCTCACTGGAGATCCGCATCCCGCCCCCACCCCCAGCAAAAAAGACCACAGTGAAGAACTTCCCAAAAGCATACTTCACACTTCTTAAGACTGGAGTGGTATCCTTCAAGGCCCCCGAGCCAGTGGAAACCACAACCCACGCTGCTGAAACCCTTACAAATGCCTTCTACGAGCACCTCCAGGAATGTATGGATCAAGCAATCCCTAATAAAATCAAGACCCTTTCCACCAAAGGCAGGCGCCCGGTCTGGTGGACCCCAGCCATAAACAAACTCTACAACAAGAGGAGAAAGCTACTACATGACAGAGCAAAATCCCTAAAAGGGAAGGCATCTCTGATCAATACTAGCAAAAAACTACGATCACTCATAAAATCAACCAAGGCCAACTTTGAGAGAAAAATCGCTAATGACACAAAAAACAATCATAAGGCCTTCTTTAGCTATGTTAGAAACCTGGGTGGAAACTCCCAGATATGCTCAGAATTAGTCCAAAATGATAAAAAATCACTGAACCCACAGACATTGCCAACATACTGGCAGACAGGTTCAGTGCAAATTTCTCCCCTCCCCCCCCCAAAAGGAGAAATATCTATCCCACCAGAGTCTAGCCTCCCAAACATCTCAGATGCCCAGGTGAGAGCTGCTCTCTCTAAAGCAAAAAACACAGCATCAATGGGACTGGACGGTGTCCACGGCTGTGTGCTACACGAACTCAATGAGGAACTAAACCCACACATAGGGCTGCTGTTTAATCTTAGCCTTACTACAGGATGTGTACCCAAAGAATGGTGTACGGCAACTGTGGTCCCACTCCACAAAGGTGGTGCTTCTACAGACCCTGGAAATTACCGCCCCATAAGCTTGACGAGCCTTGTCTGCAAAGCTATGGAGAGGATCATAATGGAACTCATAAATAAAGACATTGAGGACCTACAGACACTGGATCCTACCCATTTTGGCTTTGTCAAGGGCAGATCCAGCCTCTTGAACTTGGTCGACTTTTTCAAAACAGTCACTAAGGCCATTGATGAGGGTAAGGCAGTTCACACAGCCTACCTTGACCTAGCAAAAGCGTTCGACACAATACCCCACTCGGGCATCATAGGAAAGCTCACCAGCTTAAATGTAAACCCATATGTCACAAGATGGGTTGCAAACTGGCTCAAGGACAGAACACACAGGGTTAGAGTTGCTGGTGCCATGTCAGACTCTAAGCCGGTCACGAGCGGTGTCCCACAGGGCTCAGTCCTGGGCCCCCTCTTGTTCGGCATTTATTTTTCTGAAATGCAGGCAAACATAGGGGGATTGTGGCTGACAAAATTTGCAGATGACTGCAAACTGGGCACCATAACTGACACTCCACCAGACACAGACATCCTCCAGAGAGGTCTCATAGAAATGGATAACTGGTGCCAGAGCCATGGCCTTAAGCTAAATGCCAAAAAATGTATAGTCATACCCTTTGGGAAAAACAAGGTAACCCCTAATTACCACATAGGTGGTAATCCATTAAACATGGAAGAAGTTATCAGGGACCTGGAGACCCAAGTTGACAGTAACCTCTCTTTTGACACTCACATTGCCAAAGTGGTTAGGAAGACCTTCTACATTGCCCACCTGATCAT
Source organism: Protopterus annectens (assembly GCF_019279795.1). NCBI lineage: Eukaryota > Metazoa > Chordata > Ceratodontiformes > Protopteridae > Protopterus > Protopterus annectens. Next base: position 131,962,924 of record NC_056729.1, read on the forward strand.
GAAGGGATTCACATCCAGATCAGGAGAGGTCATTGTACCCCTGTACTCTTCACTTATCAGACCAATGATTGAGTACAACGCCCCATTCAGAATGTACCTTACCCGACACCTGCAGCAGTTGGAAAGACCCCAAAAGTTCCTCACCAAAAGGATAAAGGGGCTCAAACATATGTCATACGATGCCTGACTGAAGAAACTCCAGCTCTATTCAGTCGCATACCATCTGCTCAGAGGTGATCTGTGCCTGACATACAAGGCCATGTCCAACCCGGAATTAATGGACATGCTCCACCTCAAAAAATCCAAATCCACCAGAGCCACGAGAGCAAGAGACTTAAACCTCAACATGGATATAAATAGGACGTGCTGGAGGGACAGATTCATCAACCAGAGACTCCCTACACTATGGAACAGAATCCCAGTCCATGTGAGGCAGAGCCCCTCACTGACTCTGTTCAAGAGAAATCTTGACGAGTGGATGGGAGATCGTAGGTTTACCCCGGGAATCATCTCTGTATCACTGCTGGACAGAGGCACAGCAAACTAATGGGTATAGTATTCTCATCCTAAGGGGTGGTGAAAGCCACACACACTCTGGCTAGGCTTATAAATGCCCTAGGGCAGATAGCCTAGTATGAACCTATGAACCTATGAACCTATGAACCCATAAAACCTATATTAAAGAACAGAAGACACAAATTATAGTATAGATATAGATATAAATATAGGAATCATTACATGTTGGTTTTTGTAGTATGTATTTATTAGACGTAATTTTCTGAACATATTCATAACTTTTAGCTTTTTTATTACATTCTATATATTTATTAAGTATACATTTAATAATTAATTTAATAATCATGTTAGGACGTTCTTTAATATATAGAACTCATATATTGTCAAGTTTGAACGACAGGATACCCTTAAATGCTACATTACAGAATAGAAGACACACGTTGTATTATGGATATTAACACAGGAATTGTTTATTAAATGGTTTCTATAGAATGTATTTCTAAGATGTAGCATGTACACCATACATTTGTAACCATTTCAAACAGAATATAAAATGAAAGATTTCAGCGTATATTAGTTATACATAAATATATAAGCTTCCTTTATTTTCATCGTACTATCATGCTGGCGTGATTTCTATATATACGCAAGTTAATTTAAATGAACCACAGTACAATAAGTGTTCGTGATTTACTGAGAGATGTATTACCCTTTTAATAGTTATGTTTTTAATTGTTTTTTATTTAATTAATTAATTGTTTTATAATCAAGTGGAGTATATATATGATGAACATGTGATACTGCTTGTTATGTTTTGAAAAAGCTGTATGCGAAAGCGTTCACCTACCCATGGATTAAACTTTTTTTGGTTCTTTTTTACATCTGTGGACTTTATTGTCATCATTGTAATACTAACGGCTGTGACTTGAAAGGTTATTACTGTTGTGTAAGGTCTGAATAGATGTTTGGTGGACTAACAGCACGTAAGTGGAAGGTCTGAATAGATTCAACAGTGCCTTTCTTTACTTGTTGCACTTTCATGTGCATTATTCTACTTAGACTACGTTACCATCTATTTTTCTCCATGGTGAGACTACCAGCAGTTGTTATTACATTATTCAATAGTCTGGCTTTTTTTCTGCTGGTCGTCTTGTGTTTGCTGTGGGTTCTACTGATATTTTACATATTTGAAATTTTTATTTTGGGAACCCTTAATGGCAACTCCATGGCAGAAGTTTTAAACAACGGAAATGATGCTATCGTTGAACTTCCGTACAACCCTGTGAATCATTTGAATCAGCGGAGTTCTAAGGACAGATTACAACGATGCCTAAATGACAACGCTAACCCATTAGCAGACTGTGAGTTAACATCTTTTATATCAGGAACTATAACAAATAACATTGATGTTGAAAAATTAGACTCGGCTATTAATACACTTGAGTTTGAACTGTTGAAATTAAAACGTCTACAAATGCAACGCTACCATTTTGAGGTGTGTATCAACAAAAGAATTATTCCAAGGGGACTAAGAGTTCTTCAAATGCCAACGACAGGCAATACATACCCTGAGTTGTTAAGACGTTGGCAGCAACTCAATATTGAACTGAGTTTGAATTATATGAAATTGCTAAATGAGTTTTTTAAACCTGATGAACAAACTCTTATTGACTCTATTGTTTGTAAGCAAAATGAACTGTATAATGACTTTAATGAAGCCCTAGTTGATTCTAAACTGGAAAGGGTTATTGATAATGTTATGTTATTCAAAAAGAGGTTGTTAGAGCAAAAGAAACATAAACTCGTAAGGGACAGCTGTGATTTTTCTAATGGCCAGGTCTTTACTTGGCCTAGATTTAACTCTAACAATAATACTGGTACTAATGCAAGTACTAACAGGAATACAGTACAATCTAATATGACACAACAAGCAAATGTTAATATTAATATTCCTGTCTCAGATTCAAGGACTTCTACAATTGTGGACACACATGCAAATATAAATAACAGCACAGAAAGATTAGAGACAAGTATTATAGCACTAGGTAGTACTAACATAGTAGAATGTTCCATTAATACTAGTAATGTTAACACAACTACCTCAAACTCGACCCCAAGGGAGCAAGTGGTACGTAGTAAAACACGTAATGTACTTTCTAATGCTAAAGAGGGCGAAATATCTCACCCTTTCCCCATAGCGGACAACCGTATAAAGAACAGGGATCGCTCCATGAGCAGGGGCAGACAAAAAAGAAAAGCATATACCAGCGACCTGAGGGAACCCACTATAAAGAAAATGTGGGAGAAGTTAACATAGTCCATAATTTATCTCATAGATATTTGGACAAATATGATCTTGAAGTACTTAACAGATGACTATCTTTTGTTCCATCGAAAGCTAGTAATATTACAGACTCTATATTAGATTTGAAAATATTTACTAGGAATCTACAACTAAAAATTATGTTTTCTGATCAAACTAATAATAATCAAAATCATGTAGTCAAGAAACCAAGTTTAATGGTACCTAATTTACATCTATCTATAGAAGCTTTTGGTAAAATTGTAGAAAATGAATTATACTCGAGACAGAGAATGGTAAATCTACCTAATTTTACTAGAAGGAATCTAACATTTAGACAAACAAATGCTTTACACACATTAATGAGAGATGGTAATATAACCATAAGACCAGCTGATAAGGGAGGTCCTGTGGTTGTGTTTGATAGAACGGATTATATAGCTAGAATGTTAGATATGTTGAATGATCAAGACCACTACAAAGTACTTTTACATCATGAAGTGATAAATATTGTTAACAATGTTTATAGAGATCTTGATGAAATGTATAAGATGGGTTTGATGGACTACTATCTATTTGATTACTTGATTATGGATGACCCCACTATTCCAGTTATTAGAGGGCTTCCAAAAATCCATAAAAACTCAAGTGACCCACCCATGAGACCCATAGTGTCAGGCAGAGGGTGGGTCACGGAGAATATATCTATTTATTTTGAGAAAATTCTTAAACCATTTGTTCTTAATAATAGAATTATTCTGAAGGATTCTCAGGAATTTCTATTAGATTTTTATGAAGTTAGTAAATCATGGAATAACTGTCAAAATTTACTACTTGTAACTATGGATGTGAAATCCTTATTTACAAATATACCTAACCAAGAGGGTATTGAGTATGTGCATACATATTTAAATAAATATTCTGATTTATCGAGCAATAGAATTGATTTTTTATGTACCTTAATGGAGATAGTATTAGAGAGCAATGTATTTATGTTTAATAACATGTATTATATACAAAAAGATGGCGTAGCTATGGGCACATCTTGTGCCAATAGCTACGCCAATCTAGTGATGGCTTTTTGGGAACAAGAAAAAATGCTACAACTGGAAAGCTTTAAACAGCATGTTATATTTTATAAAAGATTTGTCGATGATCTTTTTTTCCTGTGGAATGGAACCATTGATAAACTTAATGGTTTCAATGAACAAGTTAATGAATTAACTTTATTTCTAAAATTCACTATGAGTTACTCAGTGAATAACTTGTCATTCTTAGATGTTAACATACACCGTCTACCGAATGGATATTTTAACACAGGTGTACATCGCAAAAGTTGTAGCAAGAACAATTTATTGTTCAGAGATAGTATGCATCCCCCACATGTTTTCAGAAATGTCCTTAAGGGACAGAGCATGAGAATATCCAGACTTAACCCTGATTCTTCCTCCTTCAAGAAGGAATTACAAGATCTGGAAACCAGGTTCGCACAGAGAAATTATGCTTCAAAAGAAATTAGTGAAGTATTTAAGGAGGTTGAAGAAATGTGAAATGAGAGAGCTAGCCCTATATTTTCTGATTCTGGTCTCTATGAATATAGGCTTAAAACAAGAGAGGAGTGTTTAAATAAAGAAGACACACTTAGGTTTACACTTCATTATACACAAGATATTTATCATGTGAAACAGCCTATTTATAAATATTGGAACTTATTGAAGTTGGATCCTGAAGTGTCTAAATATATTGAGGCGACACCAAAGTTTGCATACAAAAATAAGAATAATCTATATAAATTATTATGCTGTTCTGATGTAAAAAGTAACGCTGACCCTACAATTTTTGAGGGAATGAAACAATGTAATGGATGTAATTACTGCAAATATGTTACTAATATGAATGCTTTCATACATCCTATTACTGGTGAATACTATAGTATTAAGGTGAATGCTAGTTGTGATACTAGACATGTAATTTATATTGCTAGGTGTTCATGCTGTTCATCATTTTATATAGGGAAAACGAACAGGATGTTAAAGGAACGAATTAGAGAACACCTTTATCAAATTAGGATTAAATCGAATGTTAATGCATTATCCAAACATGTTATAAGTACAGATGAAACTCATACATTTATTTTTTCAGTCTTGCAAGTAATAGCACCAAATATACGTGGAGGAGATTTAAAGAACTATACAGAATCTATTGAAACACAATGGATAATTAAAACTAAAGCCCATATACCGCCAGGATTGAATGATAGGGTACCCTTAAAACCTATATTAAAGAACAGAAGACACAAATTATAGTATAGATATAGATATAAATATAGGAATCATTACATGTTGGTTTTTGTAGTATGTATTTATTAGACGTAATTTTCTGAACACATTCATAACTTTTAGCTTTTTTATTACATTCTTTATATTTATTAAGTATACATTTAATAATTAATTTAATAATCATGTTAGGATGTTCTTTAATATATAGAACTCATATATTGTCAAGTTTGAATGACAGGATACCCTTAAATGCTACATTACAGAATAGAAGACACACGTTGTATTATGGATATTAACACAGGAATTGTTTATTAAATGGTTTCTATAGAATGTATTTCTAAGATGTAGCATGTACACCATACATTTGTAACCATTTCAAACAGAATATAAAATGAAAGATTTCAGCGTATATTAGTTATACATAAATATATAAGCTTCCTTTATTTTCATCGTACTATCATGCTGGCGTGATTTCTATATATATGCAAGTTAATTTAAATGAACCACAGTACAATAAGTGTTCATGATTTACTGAGAGATGTATTACCCTTTTAATAGTTATGTTTTTAATTGTTTTTTATTTAATTGATTAATTGTTTTATAATCAAGTGGAGTATATATGATGAACATGTGATACTGCTTGTTATGTTTTGAAAAAGCTGTATGCGAAAGCGCTCACCTACCCATGGATTAAACTTTTTTTGGTTCTTTTTTACATCTGTGGACTTTATTGTCATCATTGTGATACTAACGGCTGTGACTTGAAAGGTTATTACTGTTGTGTAAGGTCTAAATAGACGTTTGGTGGACTAACAGCACGTAAGTGGAAGGTCTGAATAGATTCAACAGTGCCTTTCTTTACTTGTTGCACTTTCACGTGCATTATTCTACTTAGACTAAGTTACCATCTATTTTTCTCCATGGTGAGACTACCAGCAGTTGTTATTACAGTATTCAATAGTCTGTTTAACCAAAGTATTCACTTATAACTTGTTTTCACTAGATCTCCTACTAAATCTGCATTTACTAAGTAAACTGTTGTATAACAGTTAGCCAGACATTGCATCATCACATTTTTAGTGCTATCATTGCGTTCACTCAGATGACACCATGTTAGTTCATGCATATACTATATGTTTCTGCATTGTTTTACTTTGTTTCGACACATATTTTAATGAATACTTCATACAGTGTTTTAATATTTAATTTTATTATTTTGCTTTTGACCTGCTTACATTTGAATTGTATGCATGTCATGTGCTTTAGCTTGTTTATAATTACTTGGCATGCATGTCAGTTTATGACTAGGGACATTGTGAAAAAGAGACACCCTGACTAGTCAGCCTACATAGTTATGCAATGATCCTAAGTTATTAACTGACTAACTAAGTAACTAAATCTGTCTTCCAGTTCACTAAATAACTGACAAGCTAACTATGCTAACTATATAAATCTGCCTTCTCGCTGCTTTCTCTGGCAAAACCCATTTTAGTGATGCCAACTTTTCATTTGTATGACTACAGAAATTATTTTCTTCATCAGGCAGACAGTGAATGTTGGAAGAACAATGTCAGTTTATATAACACATATTTCTCAGAGGGAATAGATCAGTTACAGTTTTTGTTTTGTCAAAAGGCATTCTAATGTGACTTTGATGTCAAAATATTGAAAACAGACTAATCTACAAGGTTTCATTTTTTAAAACAAATTTCTCTTTATACTGACATCTGTAATTTGGCTTAAATCACATTATAAGCCAAAAAGGTAGTCCAGTAACTTAAACGTACAATAAATCCTTGCAGCTGAGTCAATTCTTTTACTGCTTGTACATGATATAATAAAACTTTTACTTGCACTGAAACTACTTACAGCAAATAACACTGTTACTACATATGATTTATTTTGTACATCTGCAGTGTATTTACTTTCTAGTAAGAGAAGGTGGAAGTTTTAAAAGTGCATGTATGTTATTTTCTGGAAAGTTTCTGCAATTTGCTTATGACTCAATCATCAGAACCAGTCAGTTATTACATCATGTTTTCAAAAATCTTGTTTTATATCACAAATAAACCAAAGAAGTATAGAAACAAACTTAGATGTACTTTTGTGGTACTGGTGTCTACAAGATTTCTTATTTTTATGAAGTAAGGTGCCATCTTTCACTGATGAGCAGAAAGTTGTCTGAAAAGGGCTATAAACCCTGCAGTATTAAAGGACTGATATGGACTGAAAAGTCTACAGTAGAAGCTGTTTTTATTTGGAAATGTTCATCAATATTCATTGCACAACAGTACTGTGATCCCATAGGTAGGCCTCCATTGTCATACAACATAGACGATTATGAAAGCAGAGAGGCTGTTGTGGCCTCTTTGCATTGGGAACACCTACTGGTTACATCTTTAAACAAAGGAATGTAGCTGCTGAGTATCTCAACATCAGATAAATGAATACCTGTCTTGTAACAGTTATTTTTTCTGTAATTGTAACTGTAAACAAATTGTTTTTCTTCCTTAGCTAAATGAGGTATGTTAAAACTAGCCAAACAGACCACAAAATTAAATATATAGCTACAGTGAGAGTGTGGTTTGTACTTTCCAGTCAGGGTGTGTAGTTTGAAATGGTTTGTAACAGCTCTACTTTTGATTGGAATCCTCTTGGTTTCTTAATTCTGTATATCACTGTGTTTTAGATAGTATTGGCTATTGCATCCTCTTAACTTTGAGACCACCTCCTGGTTATATCTTTAAACAAATGAATATAGCTGCTGATTATCTGTACACCAGATAATTTAATTTTTTGCTGTGGTTTCCTCAACCCTCCCTCCATTTTAATGTTGTGGTTTCAAACAGCCAGTATTTATATTTCTGCCTGTTATGGTAATCTGACTACCAAAGCCCTCCGCCTGCTTTCACTGTTATTATAATACTTCTTCTTTCCCATTATTTTCCAGAGATCCAAAATACTAAGTGTCCACCCATCCAACTAGTATTCCTCCTGAGTTACCTCCCTTATTATAAATACTAAATGTCCACCCATCCAACTAGTACTGCTCCTGAGTTACCCCCCTTATTATAAATACTAAATGTCCACCCATCCAACTAGTACTGCTCCTGAGTTACCTCCCTTATTATAAATACTAAGTGTCCACCCATCCAACTAGTATTGCTCCTGAGTTACCTCCCTTATTATAAATACTAAATGTCCACCCATCCAACTAGTATTGCTCCTGAGTTACCTCCCTTATTATAAATACTAAATGTCCACCCATCCAACTAGTATTGCTCCTGAGTTACCTCCCTTATTATAAATACTAAGTGTCCACCCATCCAACTAGTATTGCTCCTGAGTTACCTCCCTTATTATAAATACTAAATGTCCACCCATCCAACTAGTATTGCTCCTGAGTTACCTCCCTTATTATAAATACTAAATGTCCACCCATCCAACTAGTATTGCTCCTGAGTTACCTCCCTTATTATAAATACTAAATGTCCACCCATCCAACTAGTACTGCTCCTGAGTTACCTCCCTTATTATAAATACTAAATGTCCACCCATCCAACTAGTATTGCTCCTGAGTTACCTCCCTTATTATAAATACTAAATGTCCACCCATCCAACTAGTACTGCTCCTGAATTACCTCCCTTATTATAAATACTAAATGTCCACCCATCCAAATAGTATTGCTCCTGAGTTACCTCCCTTATTCTAAATACTAAATGTCCACCCATCCAACTAGTACTGCTCCTGAGTTACCTCCCTTATTATAAATACTAAATGTCCACCCATCCAACTAGTATTGCTCCTGAGTTACCTCCCTTATTATAAATACTAAATATCCACACATCCAACTAATATTGCTCCTGAGTTACCTCCCTTATTATAAATATTAATGTCCACCCATCCAAATAGTATTGCTCCTGAGATACCTCCCTTATTATAAATACTAAATGTCCACCCATCCAAATAGTATTGCTCCTGAGATACCTCCCTTATTATAAATACTAAGCGTGTACCTATAAAACTAGTATTGCTCCTGAGTTACCTCCCTTATTATAAATTCTAAGTGTCCACACATCCAACTAGTATTGCTCCTGAAATACCTCCCTTATTATAAATACTAAGTGTCCACACATCCAACTAGTATTGCCCCTGAGATACCTCCCTTATTATAAATTCTCTCTGGTGCATTGTAAACTGTTTAGCATTGTTGTAGGCTTGCAGTGCTTTATTTTGCCCTGCCATTGGTTAAGCTTGCCTCCAATTGCCTTATTAGCAGTAACTAGCTAGCTGTTTAAATTACTGTGATAACACTGCCCTTAGTATACTTTTTGACTATTTTTACAATAAAAGGACTGAGTTTAATCACCTAGTGGAAGTAGGTGGTAGCCTATTCTATCCAAGTTGGCAAACACACAGGAAGGACTCTGAGTTTAGTCATTTATTGTTGAGTTCATTCCCACAGGGCTCAGCAACACTCGGTGACCTTGCCCGTGAATCCAAGGTGTTTTTATCTAAGGTACTTTACTATATTTTTACATTTGCAATTTAAAGGATTACTATGGTTTTATGGTATATTCAAACTATTTAAGCAACTGTTAACCTGAAAAAGTCCCTCTTTTTGTCTGTTTGTTGGTCTACTGATCTGCCTTGATTTAATTTACCTTGCCGAAGGATGATCTAGCTGGGGACTTAGCTGTTTGGTGTCTGTCTGTGCTTGACAGTTACTTTTGCTGTGCATTTACACTAAGAGATTTCAGGGTCAAACCAAGAAATGGAACCATGAATAAACAAACTGTTAAACCAAAAAAAGAAATGCAAAACATGTCACTTATACCGCTAACACTTTGATTAAAAAAATATCCACCAGATAAGCCCTTTCATCTTAAAATTTAAAAGACTTGATCAGATAACAGCCATTTTCAGCTAATCTACTTTATATAAAATTTTAAGTCACATGATTGCCAAGCCCCCGTGACATTTGTTCAAATATTTTAAAGAACTACTAAAACATTTAGACATCAGGAACCTTAAAGTTAACCCACAACAGTGTGCAGAACTGGTGGTAAATGGCACAGCCTTCAATGACCAGGGTGACATAGAAAATCTTCTAGCTGATAAATAATAGCTCTAACTTCAACCCTACTCCCCTGTTACCCCTTGTGAAAGCCTTTCTAGAATACCCCTCCCCAAAACTATCAACAAGGAAGTAGGTCTTGGCAGCATATGCTAAGGCCAAAAACAGTGCTTCAGTGGGCTCTGACAGTATCCCCAGTTGCCTCCTAAATAGCCTCAAACATGATCTAGCATGACCACTAGAGGCACTGTTCAGCTACAGCCTAAAACTTATGTAGCAAGTGAATGGAGGGCCACAATAGTCATTCCTCTCCACAAGTGTGGATCATCAGCTGGCCCCAAGAACTAGAGACACATCAGTCTGACAAGTCTAAAATGCAAATCCATGGAATGAATTAGCTTGGAAGTGATCAGCAAGGACATTGGCAGCATACAGACACTAGACCTATCTCAATTTGGCTTTGCCAAGAGAATGACTTGCCTAGTCAACCTAGTAGACTTCTTAGAGAGGGTCTTCAAGGGTAAGGATAAGGGAAAAATGGTGCACATTGCCTACGTTGACCTGGTCAAGGTATTTGATACAATACCCCACTCAGGTTTTGTTGACAAGCTCTCAGAACTAGGTATACATCCCTAAACAAATCACTGGATTGCTAGCTGCTTACAGGTAGGAACCAAGAAGTCAAGATTGTTGAGACCACTTCCACCAGGAGACCAGTCTCCAGTGCAGCACCTCAGGGATCTGTGTTGTGTCCACTCCTGTTTCGTATCTATTTCTGAAAAGTCAAGGCTAATGTTGAAGGCCTCTGGCTCAACAGGCTCATAGATGACTGTAAATTGGGAGCTGTCATAGAGTCCCCCAACAAGCATCTTATAGGAGTTTCTGACACAAATAAGTGATTGGTGCCAGAGCCACAGATTAGAACTCAGTGCAATCAATGCATTATAATCCCCTTTAGGAAGTTGTACACCTAAGCGAATTACTCCATTGATAAAACACCCTTAAGAATTGACCAGTAGTTAGGGATTTGGAAACATATACTGATATTAATTTAGCCCTTGACCAACTTGTAGCCAAGATAGTAAAAAGTCATTTTATTTCACCCAGCTCATAAGCATCCAGGTCCAAGGAAGTTATAGTACCACTCTACTCAGTCCTTATCAGACACATCATCAAATACAATGTCCCCTTTGGCATATACCTAACCAGGCACCTGCAGCAACTGGAGGACCTTCAAAGGTTTCTCACTGGGAGAATCCAGGGTATAAATACCCTGTCCTACACAGGTCACCTTAAGGCCCTGTCTCTTTACTCAGTTTTCTACAGGTTACTGAGAAGTCATCTTTGCCTGGCATATAAAGCATCCTCAGACCTCTTGCACATCCGCACAACAAACAGCACCAAGAAAACTAGATGAAAGTACCTAAACTTTGCCAGCGACATAAATAAAACATGCTGGAAAGAATGATATGTGTCTCAGAGGATCCCTGCACTATGGAACAGGCTCCCCATCCACATGAAGTGCAGTTCATTCCTGACCCTTTTCAAGTGAAACCTTGATTAATGGATGGAACCTTGTAAAGTCACTCCTGATCTGACCCCCATGTCTCTGATGGACAGAGAACCACAGTGACTTAACTAATCCTAAACTAACATACCTCACCATGCAGGCACAACCCTTTGCTACCTCATTACTAACATGCCCCACCCTATGGGCATCCAATGTACTAGAGGACAAAACTGGGTTGGGGTGCATGGCTAGACTTAAAAAGATCCTGGTGATCGATAGCTTAGTATAAACCTATGAACCTATGAATCTATGATTGGGTCTCCAATCACAACCATGGTATTATGTGTTTGAAACATGCATGCCAAGAAATTAATCTCAAGAAAAAAGCTCAAGTGGTGAATCTCAAAACCCAATCATAAGTTTTTTGTAGTACATGGAATTAATTTGCTCATAGCACTAGTAGTTAGAAAAAAAAAGCACGAACTGTTTTGCCAGCTATCAAAGTCATAAAGCGCTTTGTGAGCAATGTCAAAAAGTGTGAAGTATCTTATATTAGGAAAAGAAAGTCAGGGACATGTTTCTGGCACAGACAGCAGGTAGAAGGAAACATGTTTTTAGTTCTGCACTTGTCATTTGCTGGCCAGTACTGGCAAGTTTTACTGCCTAGTGTAATACCCAGTCTTAACAGTTTAAACAGGGGTGCATAATAATTGTTCAGACTGAGTCTTGCACTACAAAAGTGCTTAACTGGTTTGTCTTTTTAATGGTTGGGGATTGGTATAATTGTTAAAGTGTTTACCTCACCATCACAAAGTACAGGGTTTGATTCTCATCTTTGAAAGGTGATTTAGATAAGCTTAAAATGCTCCAAAAGGGCATCTAGCCTAGTACTTATGATATCAGAGCATAGTCACTGTGCTCAATGCACTACATAATCTGTTATGGCTGAGGCATGGTGCACTACTAAGCAGCCTTTTCTAATAAGGTGCAATGAGTAGAGGAGTCCCACTCTCATGCTGCTGTATAATCAGCACAGCTCTCACTTTACACTGTGGATCAGGGGCATGAGTATGACCACAGGTTGGAGCAGTATATCTGCACACAGCATGGTATGTTCTCTGTACCACATGTCTTATGATACCTACAGCAACATGATCTGCTTGCTTATTGTTATGATAGGTAGCATGTTGTGCAGCACAGTGCATAATAGTATCACTGAATACAACTATGTTTTTAAACATTGGCAGGGCATATATTTGCCCATCCAGATCAGTACCTTATTGAGGTGGAAAAGGGAGGCGAGAAGAAAGTTAGAAAGGGGCAACTTTAATGTGAGCATGTGGGATAGTTTGTAAGGTGGCAGATTGGAAGGCAGACTTTTGGGGAAGATAAAGCCTGTATTATCTAAAGAGAGATGGTAAGCCAATGTCTGAGGAGAGGAGGCTATTAGAGTTTGCAGTGGGGGAAACACTACAGACAGACAGACCGACAGACAGGTGTAGTTTGACACAAATGAGTTTAGAGTAACAAGGGAGGGCCACATAAATACTGATGGTAAAAAAGGGTGGTGAGAATGATCAGATTACACACATTGTATGAGGCAGACTACAACAGGAAGGGATCAATGTCAGTGGAGGTGGGTGTGGGGAGGTTAATGAGCTGTTCAGAATAGTCCTTCGAAGACTGATATTTTGTTACATTTGCACTTTTAAGTGGTTGCAGTTGAAAGAAGCTCCATTGGTCTTTCAGTTAGCTGTAAAATTAACCAATCAGTAAGTAAAAAAATAGTGCACTTATTTCAATAGTAGAAATATTGCAACAGGGATATAAAAACAGTATATCTATATTAATATTATGTATATATATATATATATATATATATATATATATATATATATATATATATATATATATATTGGAGCACAATGTTCCATCGAGATGGAAAGTCATTGACTTCTGGTAGAGCTCGTTTAGCTAAAAGAATATTAGCAGATCGAAGTTTACCCAGAGCTCTCAACCTGCCATCTCTAAAATGAGCAACACTAGCCTTCATAATGTGGAACAAATGGGTAAAATGTGGAACACAAGCTATCAGCTTACTAACAACTTCAATTAGGAAAGTCATAGGATGGTTAAAATATGCTGCTTTTACTTACAAAAAATATATTTTAATGAATTAATATGATTCTTTTCTATTTACCATGGATATCAGTTAAAAAATTCCCCCTGCATGTTTTTTCTTCTTTCTGGATAGATGTTGTGGTTTTCAACAATTAGGTTTTGTTCATTGTAGGACTGACTAATTGTTGTTTCAGTGAAAGGTATGCTTCCTTATCTATCTACAGTATCTGTATAGATATCTAAATATACATATATACATAAACCTCTCTTCAGTATTTATGAAGAAATAATGCATTTGCAGTCTAGTTGAGGACAGTCTACTGAAAACCTACATTTATATACCAGATTATCTGTTGCAATTCCCTGTTGTGTCTGTACACTAAGACTTGCCTTTTTTTCTTCATACAGAATGACCGTGATTAATATGCATCAATCCCATTGTGCAAATATACTTTCTACTTGGCTGACAGTATTTATGTTTGTCAAATCCATTCAGAAGAAGAACCCAGAATAAAAGTCATGAATGAACACCATCATTGAGAAAAGCCTTCAGATAAAGTACATGTATTAAAGCTGTAAAGGGCAATAAGGCCTGACAGGTATAATATGACAAATAATACAGGTCAAACATCATATTTAGGATTCCAGAGTATCTCTCTTGCTGGTGTAATATTGTTGCAATTAAATTTCCCTTAATTTTTAATTGAAGTGCATGGGCCAGCACATGCAGCAGAACTCTATGGATAAATTATTACATTTTATAGGCTGTAAGCAGCTTAAACACTTTCACAACTGTTGTTGTGTTCTGCAAGACGTACAGTATTGGTGACAAAAGTACATAAAAATCTAGATGGCAGCATTTGTCAACAAAATTAGTTTGATCTAGACATTCATTTTTGGAAATTAGTACTCTGAAGAAACTGAATGAAAAATAGTTTGCGTGTAAAATCCATTCAGTCCATGAACTTGTGAACCATACAGTGATGTTGTCTGGAATCTGAGCTGCTTCTAAACCAAGTTACATGGTTGCATATCTTACCTATAACTTTACTTGCTAGCTTTTTTTAATATCAAGACATCAGGAACAGACATGGAAAGAAGAACCTTCTATACAACCATTACCAAGGCAGCTGGTCTTAAGTAATTTTTTTCTGATTTTATAAAATGTTGTGAATTTTCCTTACAATGGCTGATTGTGACTCCAAGGTAGGTCCATGATGTTGTTTCACTGCTGATGTTCCTTGAATAAAAGCTATTTTTTTCATTAAAAAATCCTCTATTTTTTATTATCTATCCCTGGTGCTTTAATTCTGTTTTGCAAAGACTTGATTGACTGTGTGTCTATCCAGCTCACTACGGTAACATTGAGTGTAAAGTATACTGAAGAGTACCTAGCTATTTTAGATTAAAAGATAATTTGCTATTGACTATTGAGTTCCAAGATTTTTTTAAGCCTTTGCTTTTCTTTTAAACCATTGCTGGTTTCAACCAGCTCCAGGCTGTTCAACTGCAGAGGTAAGTGTCTGATGAATATTCACACTTTCTTTCTCTGTTCTTGTGTTCTTAAACCATGTTTATGTCTTGTTGACCACCCTGTACATTAATTTGATCACAGAATTCCATCCTTCTTCTCTTTCATTTACAGTTGCCAGTAAGTACCAAAGAATCATTTTGTATCATTTTGTGAAGTTACTGTCCTTAAGCTATTTAAGTACATTTGCTCTCCCATTGTATTCTATTGATCCAGATTACCAAATGCCCATGCAACCAATCTGTATTGCTCTTTTAAACTTCGTGGCTATTGAGTTGTCTGTAAAATTTGCTTTTGTAAGCCCCTCCCAGTCTCATCTCATTGGCTTAGACTAATGAGCACTAGAGAATCAGACTGGGAAGTTTCTCTCTTTGAGTTACCCTCTTTTTCTTATCTTCTAAACTTGTTTAGTGCGCACTGCAATATCTAGAAGTATTAATCCCCCTTTTACATTTTACTTTAAAAATGTGCAATATATGGAACAAGACTACCAATTATTGGAGAGCCTTCTGCATATTTTGTGCATTCTACCATAATTAAATATGCCCTCTGCTGCAATTTTGCACTCATTTAAACCCTAAGTATTGGATAAGATGTGAAGGTCAGCCTGCTAGTTTCACCTTTGCTGCTAACCTTTCAGCACTAGGTTTCCTTAGACAATGTGTTAACTGCCTTATGCTCATAGACAATGAAATTATTCTCAACTATAATAATTCTGTCTGTGACAAGTGGAAATAGCGAAGTAATCTATAGTTCTCCTTCTCACCTAAAGATTTTTCTTTTTTTTCTTTTTTTCTTTGGTTTTAAAACAATAAATAAACAAATTGATTATAAAACAAACACATACCTATTTACATACGTCCACAGCTGATTAATACATCAAAGTTATACATCAACAATTAATATTTTTCAAGCAAGTCTTTAAGTTTAAGCCAGGATTTATATGAAAGTATAATATTAGAAGTTCTCATCCTTACAGTATGCAATTCACTACTGCAAACAAATTTTGCCATACTAATAAATTCAACACTAGAGCAGGTAACTTTACTTTTCCATTTTTTAGTAATTACTTTTATGGCTATAGCAAGAATAGATCAAAGAAGAGGCACTTGGGTTTTTAGAATTATCTTGGGAATTGGATCATTAAATAAAACTAAATATTTAGAAATATTACATCTATCTGATCACAGAACTTGAATAAAGTTATTGATTTCTTTCCATATGCTTCCAATGCATTATTTCAGAATCACATTTCTAACATTTAATTCTATTTGATCTACACATAATTGTAATTTTGTTAGGAGTGATAAAAGCACTAAGTAAACATTTCTAAGTGAAAATTTTCCAGTATAAAGAAGATGTAGTTTTATCTTTATACTTTAGTATTAATTTCTTGTATTCTTCAGAGAAGTCTTTATTATTATTTTTAGAGGAGTAGTTCCAATAGGAATTGTCTAAATATGTTAAATCTAACTTAAGAAAGTTATAAATTTGTGACAAATATGATTTATTTTCCATTACATTATTATTATTTTTTATTAACAATTCCAACATTTTGAGGAATGATTTCTTGTCTAGGTTAAATATCTTCTGTGTTCAAAAGTCTCTAAATATTTGTAAAATTAACCAGTTCTCAGAAACTTGATTATATTTGGACCTTAATTTTTCAACTGTATGTATATCAGTACCAATTAAGGGTTGATGCTAATAAATTACATTACTTTGTTTCAATACTAGCATTTTGTTGAAGTTATGAACCATCTCAAAGTATCCCGACCACTAAAAAGTCATTGCACTCAAAGAAATAACATTTAATGATTCAGCAAGCACTATTTGTATGAGACGTTTAATAAAAATCAGACTGCCATTTTTAAAGGTGACATAGCATATAAACTTGCATTAAAAGAATAGCAGTTATGTGTGATGCAGATTTAAGTTGTAAAAGTGTGAGTGTTACTCTAATTATTTGATATCATTCCAATAGTAACTTTTATATATGTAAAAATCTATATTTTTTATACTTTGTTTATAATATAGCATGTCTTTCCTGGGTACTATTGCATGTCAAGTATATTATCAGTAGCACACTCCTGGACCATTTTAAGAACCCAGAATATAACTGAAAATGTCTCTTCAGTGTCATTTGTTGCACCTTGTATTAGATTTAGTAATACATTACTCAACTATTCTAAGATATCTGAAGGTGTGCCACCTAATAAAAGTTTCATCATAATAATGATTAACATTTAATAAGATGAATAGTTTAACCTTTTAAAATCTAAATGAAAATAAATGGCTCTAATTTCATCAATAACTAAAAGAATCAAACTCTAATATTTTTAAAAAGGCAACTAGTAACCATTTAAGGTAGGGAAAGAAAGAAACAAATGATTTACCTTGTAAAAAGTAATATGTAGCACTTGATCATAAGTATTCAAGCACTTATTTAAATTAATAATTTATAACCATGAACTACATTGATTTTCATTTGTCCTTCATTTTTTTACTGTTTTTGTTTATCATTAACCAACCATATCTTGTTGCATTTCTCTTCAAAGAAGTTAATAGATTCCAGTCCATTTCTTCTGTTTTTTTCTAATATTTTATTTTTCTATACAAAGTCCATTACATCTTCCAAGGTGTTAAAAATCTTCTTGCCTTCTGGAAGGGGAATCCTTGTTTTTGCTGGAAACAAGATTTGCTCTTTAATATTGTTTTTCTTAAAGATTTTAACAAGCGGCCCACATGTTTTTCTCTTGGATATCACTACTGTAGAATAGTCATTGTCAAATCCCACTGTATTTCCTTTAATTTTAACTGAATAATTAGTCTGTACAGCTTTTAAGACTAAATCCTTACATTGACTTGATAAAATTCTTATGATCACTGACCTTGGTGAAGGTGTTTTCCTTAAAGATGAGTTAGAAAGTGATCTATGTATCCTTTCAATACCAAAGAACAAAGCTTCAAAATTTTAGGCAGTCAGATCTAAGGAATTGAATCCTATTGCCTCCCTCTTCTTTTTCATGGATCCAGTAAATCCTGGTGTTATTCCTTCTAGATATGTTCTCTATGTCTTCTATTTTTTCCCAGAATAAGTTGTTTTCTTTCAGAAGAAATTCAATGCTATTCTTATTTTCAAGTAATCTTCCATCAAAATCAGATGTTGCCTTTTCTATACTTGAGATTTGTGATGATTGTTGTTTAAGAGATTCACTCAACACCTCTACTTGTTTTTTACATTCGTCTTTAAAATTGTCCATTTTACTTTCTAATTTATCTGTCTTTACAGATAACTCACTGATGTTACTTAGTATAACCTGTAAGTCTTTTTTATAGTACTGTCCTGTACACTGGGCTTAGAGTGGCTTATTCTGAGATAATTTTTTTTCTAGTTTTCTTGACAGGAAAAAGCAATTAAAAGAGTTTCCAAATTATGTTTTGTAGTAAATATTTCAAAAGATGTTCAACTATAAATCCATCAAGTTTTGAAATTTTCTATTTGAGTTTTTTAGTAAAAATCCTGTCAGAGATGTTAAAATGAAGCAGAGCTAAACACAGTGCTGTTAACTGCTCACCATCTTGGTCACACCCCCCCCCAAAGATTTTTCTATAAGACTTATACATCACTATCAGAATCCTTCACTAATTATACCAAAAAGTCTCATGCTGAGGCCAAAAAACTAATTTCCAAAGTCTCCAAGAAATAAGTCTCAGAAAAAATCAGGCAACTCATTCACCTCATACATACCAATCATAAAGGGTCACCCTGAGCAAAAATATTATAAATTTACATTTATGAACCACAGCAGTAGAAGAACTATTATAGGGATAGGTGAATCTATTGTCAGGCTCACTGACATGTCAGTCACAAAGCTGGACAAGGTAATGGTTACAGTGAGATGTCTTTCAGGCACCTGGATTTCTCACATCACAATGGCCCTAAGGACCCTAGCTTCTAACAAATATAACTATGCCACAGTAGTAGTACATGTGAGAATGTACAGCATGAGACATAATACCCTGAGGGACCTGTAGACAGTCATGTCAGAACTTAACAAATGCATCTAAGACACTAGTCCTAAGTCAAAGTCTTTGTTCACCTTGAGTGGTGCCTAGACACACAGAAATTATCATTGGCTTTAATAATTGGTTAACTTGCTGGTGTTTTGCCTGGGTGGTCCAGTATATATGTCAACATGGAAAAGATAAACAACAGTCCAGTTTACTTCACTAAGGATGGTCTATGTCACTCATTGCAAGGCCTCTGCACACTGGCCATACCTTTGCTGCCCCCAGTTCCTTTTTAGGCAAAGTCCATTTGATGAACATTCCAACATAGCTAATATATCAATTCCAAAATCAGATTACATTAAGGTGGATACCCTCAATGCCAAAACTCTAAACAATAGTTTGTCTGATCCTGACCCTCTCCTGTATTTAGAAGATGTACATGTTTGTGTAGCTACTGTGATGTGATTTAAATGTAAAATGAGCATTTCATCTGTATCTGGGTTTTGTGGTTTTCATGTCTTCAGAACTGATGGCAACTATGGTGGAGTCCCATATTTGGCATATTACCTCCTGGCAGATCCCAAAGGCCCACAAACTGAACTTAATGAAATACAGATCACTCTAGACAGGACTAATTGTCAACTAACAGCTTGTTACAGAACATCTTTATTGTATCCTAATGACCATGTAAGATAATGATTTCTCTATTAGCAAAAACTCCCATTATTTTGGGTGACTATAAGTACCCCTCAATAAAATGGAGCACCTATACATCCAATGGAGGATATATCCAAAACTTACTAGATGGAATAAACAAATCCTCCTCTGAGAAGCTGGTAAACTAATCTACAGGAGGACACATAATTCTTGACCTCATTCTGAATTCAGGCCAACAGACATCAGGCGTGTTTCTAGGCTGTGTTTTTCTAAAGCACAGGCAAATAATCCACTTATGCTCTACTGGTGAGCTCAGAAGAAAACAGTGAAACACAATATGTATGCAGCTAGAGAGGTTAAACTCTGTTTGCCTGAATGTATGAGTAAAGAGTTAAGAAAGAGAAAGTTAAAAATCATGGATATTCAGAAGCAGTGTAGCTGAAACACTGGAATGTCCTTATATATCCCATGGGCTTACACTGCATGATGTTTCAGGTATTATGCAGTGAGTACTCCAGATTTGTTATGTCTTTTATAGGTTCATACTGTCATAGGTGTTTATTAGGCTAACAAACACAAGGGTCTTTTTAAGGTTAGCCATGAATCCCAAATCTCTGACAATGTCTGGTACCCTTGATAAGTGTAAGCAGGGGATTGGGAGATGAAGCATTTACAAGCAGGGGCATGGCAGATGAACCATTTATAGGTTGTCTGTGTCCATTAGAGACATAGGTGCTAAATCAGGGATTCCTACTACATGTGGTTTTGACATTTATATAAGATTATATGTATTAAATTTTAGTATAAGTTCATTCAATGCATTTATTATAATATGATTTTGTCCCTTTAATGCTATACCAATGAAAAAAGTTGAACAAATTACCACTGGTAAAACACAAAGTCCACAGCAGAAAGATCAACAGGACCCAAGATGAAACAAAATATTTTAATTCCAATGTAGCGAGTCCGAAACACAACTCTGGTATAAAATTATATCAAGCGCTTTCACCCGGGCTCTCCCAGGCTTTCTCAAGATGAACCACAAAGGAATTGCTTTCATATTATATAAAACTGTTAATTACATGATTAAAACGTTGACTTCATGCAGATTACTTAATTAAAATTTTTTTTTTTAAAATTTAAAGCTACATAACATAATGTGTTAACAATTCATTTAGTATTTAAGCCCTAAGATTCTGTTCCTAGTTGACACAACTATAACTTACAAGTACATTATATGCCATAATTAATCAAAGGTACTGTGTAGAAGATCTAACTAAACTTCTATAAAGAAATAATGAGAAGATAAAGAAATTATAATTATGAAAATAATGGAAAGAATTGTTAAAAACTTTATTAAAAACATTATTAAAAACAACAGGAGCAAGAATAATGTGGCCATCAAACACATCACGAAATAAAAAACCTAAAGGCAAACAGTTTTATAAATAATGGTTTCCCTATATCAACCTATACATTACATATTGCCCCTTTTTTTTAGTGTTCCATTAATATTAAATGTATTACAATAATAGCACTTAAATAACTATTTAGCAAAAATTATTTAACAAAAATTATTTAGAAAAAATTCAAAACTCCTATAATTTCACTCTTCTACTTTTAAGAACACTACTAATACTAATGGAATCATTAAGCCTTGGCCATTTTGAAGCATTTAATTTTATTTTTTCTTCTCATTATTTCTTTATAGAAGTTTAGTTAGATCTTCTGCACAGTAACTTTGATTAATTATGGCATATAATGCACTTGTAAGTTATAGTTGTGTCAACTAGGAACAGAATCTTAGGGCTTAAATACTAAATGAATTGTTAACACATTATGTTATGTAGCTTTAAATTAAAAAAAAAAAATGTTTAATTAAGTAATCTGCATGACGTCAATGTTTTAATCATGTAATTAACAGTTTTATATAATATGAAAACAATTCCTTTGTGGTTCATCTTGAGAAAGCCTGGGAGAGCCCGGGTGAAAGTGCTTGATATAATTTTATACCAGAGTTGTGTTTCGGACTCGCTACGTTGGAATTAAAATATTTTGTTTCATCTTGGGTCCCTTTAATGCTATGTAAAAATTCCTGGGATTAATGAGGTTCAATTATGATGTCATTAATTGGATGTATTTAAGTGGATTATTTATGTAGGAAGTTGTATTCTGATGAAGTCTCTTACAGGAGACGAAAGCACTAAATATCAATAAATTATTGCATTTTGATTTTATTTCCTGAGTACATTTAATATACAGATATTTTTTGAGTTATTTCAGTGATATTCATGTGGTTAATATTGGTGTGGTGACTTTGATGAATTTCCTGTTTTCCATCTAATTGTCCAAGTTGCACTTGAATTGGATTAGGGAGGAACTCTGCATCATGTGGAGGGGGGCTGTTCCAGAGACATAGTAGTCTCTGGGATACATACCTGTCTCTTCAGCAGGTCTTATTTATATCACAGGTGAGGTTTAAGTCTTTGGAATGGATAATTCTGGTACTATTTGTTCTGTGGATATGCAGGAGGTCTATCAGGGTATGGTCTGACAATGCTTTGTATGCCAGATATAGATCTTCCTTCAAAAGCATGTAGGAGTTAGAATGCAGGGATAGGGTCTTGAGGTGATCTGCATAGGACATTCTACTTACACCCTGTATTCTTTTATTGAGGACATTCCAATTGTTGGATATGCCTGGTTAGGTACATACCAAAGGGGTCACTGTACTCAATGATAGGTTGGATGAATGCCAAATACAGTGGAACAAGGACTTCCTTGGACGTAGATGCCATACCTTTGTTTATAAGTTGCGCAACATAGAATAATTTCCAACTACTGTAGACACATGATGGTCAAAGGCTAGATTACTGTCTATGTATGTCCCTAAGTCCCTGACTACTGGGTCAACTCTAAGGGGTGTGTTGTCAATATGATAGTAACCAGCGGTGGATGACTTTTCAAAAGACATTATTATGGATTTCTTGGCATTTAGTTTTAGTCCATAGCTCTGACACCAGCTGTTTGTCTGTATCAGTCCTTCCTGCAGAACATTTGTGTTTATAGAGTGGGATTCAATGACAGCTCCTAATTTGCAATCATATGCAAATTTAGTCAGCTAGAGACCATTGGCATTGACCTTGACTTTAGAGAAGTAAATGCTACAAAGGAACGGTCTAAGGACTGATCCCTGAAGGACTCCACTTGTGATTGGCCACTTTGTAGAGGTAGACTCCCCAATTATAGCTTCCTGGGTCCTGTCTGTCTTGGCTATCCACTGGGTGACACATGGGTTTCTACCTAACCTATTGAGTTTGTCAGCAATGCCTGAGTAGGATATTATGTCAAATGCCTTGGTCAGGTAAAGGTAGGCAGTGTGAACCATTTTGCCCTCATCCATTGCTTTGGTGACCTTCTCAAAGAAGTCTACTAGGTTGAGTAGGCATGACCTGCCCTTGATGAGACCAAACTGGGTTGGGTCCAGTGTATGGAGGTTTACTATATCACTATTGATCATTTCCATGGTAATTTCTTCCATTTCTTTACATAGAAGACTAGTGAGATTTATGGGTCTGTAGTTTCCAGGGTCTGCAGATTGCCCACCTTTGTGCAGAGGGATGACTGCTGCTGTTCTTCATTCATGGGGCATGAAGTCTGTTTGGAAGCTACAGTTAAAGAGCAATTCCAGAGGGCCTGATAGATCATATGTCATGCTATTTACAAGGCATCCTGGGATATTGCCTGGTCCCATTGATGCAGTGTTCTTGGCCTTAGAATGAGCATTAAGGATGTGTTCCCTACTGATAGCAGGGGGAGTTATATTTGAAGGTATATCCTGAGGGATTTTTGAGGGGGAGAGAGGAGTAAAGTTGGAAATGAATGTATTGGCCAGTAGATTTGCTATATCTTCTGGATCAGTATAGGTGTTTTGCCTTTGAGGTTGTGTGCTAAATAATGCCTTGTGGTTGTCCTTAGCTTGGAAGGTCAAATTTACCTCAAATTTGGCTTTGGTAGAGTTTATTTGCCTTCTGAGCTGTTTGTTTAGTTTGATGAGAGTACTTCTACCCAGGCTGGGTGCTGCACCTCCTAATTTTTTCCATGATTGTCTTCCTTCTGTTATACAGCCTATTGATTTTGTGATTCCACCAGGGTGGCTTGTTTTTTGACTTAGCTCTGTACTTCTTCCTGGTGGGTACAGGTGCCTCTATGCAGCTGTTAACATACTTGCACAGGGTTTCTGAGAACAGTTCTGCATAGATGGCAGTGTTCTCCAGGTATATGGGAGCTTGAAATTTTGCCAGGTTATCACTTAATAGCAGGACGTTAGCCTTAGAGTAGTTCCTGAATATTCCAGATTTAGCTGGGGGTCCAGATTTTATTTTTACTTCAAGGAGACCATTTTATGGTCTGACCTTACCAGGGAAGATATTACAGTGGGGGGGGGGGGGTGCAGCACTGTCCCATATTAATGAAGAACAGAGCCAGTATGGTTGCACACCTAATCTGTGTACTGACAATATGATCCAGGGCGGTTGTGTTTACAAAATCCAGGTGTTTGGTTTTGTATAGGATTCACAGTTAATAGTGGGGTAATTAAAGTCAGCCATGAATATGGAATTGGGTTGGACGGTGAGTGTTTCCCAATAATTTTAAATACATTTTATGGGTTTCTTGCTTTTATAACAGGCATATTCCTGCAGTTGAGTGCCAAAAGTCTCCAGAGTAATGCTCAAAATAATTTCATTACAAAACTTGATAGGTTTTAATCAGTTCTTCTTTTCTACAGTTGTATTCATTATTATAGTATAAAATATTTGTCCCTACTATACATTCAATGTTCTGCTTCTTATAGAATACTTACAGCATGTATATATTTTCTTTTCTACTTTTACTACATGATATATGAACCTTATTTAGAGAGGAAATTGTGCCCCGACAGTTGCACTGTGTTGTGCTGTTGTGTTGTGCATGTAAGTCAATAAATTTAGGAATCAGTCATTTGCTCCCCTTGCTGACAAATACAAAGCACTTTTTTATTCTAGAAGCAACACTAAAGAATTGTTGTAAACAAACATCCTGGGCTTTGAATGTCTTGTCCATGCATGTAACTGTAGGTAGCTGCGCCACTCAGCTATTATAATGACAGCGTATTAAAGCAAAGTTAATAATCTGAAAATTCCTTACGTCTGTGACAATCTGGCAAATAAGTCTTAGTTATTTTCCTTCTAGCATTTTCTGAAAGGTAACACAAGTCAGGATGGCAGTACCTTACTTAGTTCTACCTGTAACTATATTCTAACTTTTTTATTAGATGGCAGTCTTCTCCTCCCCTGGTGGTAGCATTAATTATGACCAGCAGAAAACCAAGTGAGCAAATTCTGCAACAAGAAAGATTATCTGAAGTAAATAATCACCATTTTATTTATATCAGTCATAGATTTAAATGGTCAACAGAAATTCAAGGTTTTGAAATATTCTGGCTCTGTAAAATTATTTTTTGTTCCCTCTTCTGGCTTGTAATAAGGTATATAATATGCAAACAACTATAGGCACATCAAGCCAAGTACATATTCATTAGCCACTTCTTAGGCCACTTTTTAATCAAGTGTCTGAATTAAGGTAAAATAATCAGTAATAAAATGCTTTCTCAAAATCCTAGAATACATTGTATGTATGTTGCTAAATTTAGAGTTAAACTGATCTACATTGTATATGATAGGAACATGCAGTTGAAAACAAACTGCAAATCTATTTTGCAAAACACCTGCTCTCCCTAAATATGTAGCTCAGCATTATAGAAAAAGACTCACTCTATGCTCACAAGTCATAAAAAATGTCCTTAGTCCATTGTTATGTAAAATAACTATTTATGGTATCAGTTTCTTACAGGAAGCGTAAATAACTTAGGTAGGATTTCAACCTATAGTCCTTTTGCTGGATGTATGCACTAGCAAGATGTGTAAAAATGAACTGATCATTTGAATGTAAAATATTTAAGCGATCATTGTCTCACTAAAGGAGGTTACCATAAATGGACCCAACAGCCTACCTAGAAATGCTGGACTCTCCTCCATCCCAGGGAAGAAATTTTGCCAGCCTAGGTAAAAAAAACTATTGTGTGAACAGCAATGAAATAAAAGTTGTGATGTTAAAAACAGATATAAATTATGACCTAATGTAAACCCTTTCAGTTATATATCCCTTTTTATATCACTGTTGTCATCATATAAACATGCTAACACAGAGGAATATATTAAGCTCTAAATTCCTATCATTCACATTAGGCACACTGTCAAAATTAATTTAATTCATTGCTTTTTCACCGTTAATCATGGTTAAACAAGACACACATCTAGACATGTACACATAAATGAAACTGCCCATCTTTTTGCAACAGACTCAGTAATAGAATGTACTTTATTTAAATAAGTATGGGAGTCATGATGTCTGAAAGAATGCCATCAGTCTGGGATGTATTTATTCTGGAGACAGGGTGTCTAACACTTACTGAGTTACCAGAACACTGGTCAGTTTTTAAAATGTAGCAAGCCATGGGTGTCTCCGCTCTAGCATGTACACTGAAAGAGCAATTCAGATAGAAAGCAGCTAGCTTTGTATGCATTAAAACCTTAAAGTATCTCAGCATTATAGAGATGTAACATTCACAATACTGTCTGTCATTGTTTGTTTCTCACGGCATGGTGACTGACAGATACTGTGGAGAGGGTATTATGGTCACAAACTTGTATCTTAACTGCTTCTCTTGTCATTCTGCATAACTGCTATCACCCAGGTAAAGCTGAAGAGTTTTCTTCAATAGAGAATTCTCCCACACTCCACCCCTTGACCTCTCGGGTGTACAGACAGCAGGACTCCTTCTCGCTCTTTTTTAATGGTAGAAAATAATTGCCCGTCAAGAGACTAGCAGTGAGGAAGTTAGAATAAGACATTCTTTTAAGCTGTCAGTGACACTTGAACCAATGTTTACTGTGGAAATTTCAATCATTGACATTTAAAACGATACCAGCCACAGCAAAAAGGCATTTCTTAAGAAGCCAGCTGATGTATATATAACTACAACGAAGCACTATTCGGGCATTTTAAAGACTGCTCAGATAAAAAAATCTGTTTGGCTTGTGTGCAGCAGATATTTGTCCTGAAATATTTTCTGCAAACAGGTAATTCTAATATATAGCACGTTATGGCTCACATAGGCTACAATTGTCATTTAATTTTGTAGACTTCCAGAAACTGTAAACACAGTTCACTGTTTTTCATTGAGATGAGTTTCACTACAGCATATTTCTGAATTAAAATTCAGCTGTTGAAAAAATAATGCAAGAACGAAATAACATACTTTAAGGACCGTTTTAAGACAAAAAAATATTATAACTGAGTAAGACTGC
Organism: Protopterus annectens; assembly: GCF_019279795.1. Classification (NCBI taxonomy): domain Eukaryota; kingdom Metazoa; phylum Chordata; order Ceratodontiformes; family Protopteridae; genus Protopterus; species Protopterus annectens. The sequence continues at coordinate 131,990,341 of NC_056729.1, forward strand.
TGTATTATAACTCTTTAAATAAGTAGAACAGACGCAACGTACAAAAATACCTAAAAATCTAATAGCTCTCTTTCATCCAATAATGTAATTTTCATACTTGGTATGTGTTTACTTTTTGACATGCTTCTCAGTTGTCTAGATTTTCACAGAATGTCCTGAATTTGCCTCAAAATTTTAGTCTGTCCCTCAAAATATTTGGTTTTCCAGCAAATCACTTGAATGATCTGAGGAATGAAATTAGTAAATGATGTCATACATTTAAGTGTCAGACTTTATACCCTTTAGAAAATGCATTTTAATACATACCCTGTTATTCTAGCAACTTTTTTACGTTTATAAGAGCAACATTTAAAATCTGTCCCTATTTTTGGGGCTTTGTATCCATATTACATCAGGCTTTGTTCAGGTTTCTTGGGCTGAGGTTGAGAGGTATGCATGCATGCTTTCCTCTTCCTTTTCTTGCAGCCTCTGTAAAATCTGCTTACTTGTAATCCATATTGAAAATTGTAGAAATAATCACATTTTTTATTACAATACAAGAACTTCTTTTAACATATTTCATTTAACATACTGTGTTATGACCCCTTACATCGCAAAAGAATGTCCATTACATGTAATGTGCCAGATTGAAGCAAGTATACACATATATATATATATATATATATATATATATATATATATCTTTTTTTTTATGTAGGATGGCAAGCACCATACCTCTCAACCACCTAGACAAGAACACTGAACAAAGCCAAAAATTATGGAAGGAGAAAGGGCCAAAAACAGGGATACATTTTAAATACTGCTCTTATACACTTAGAAAGGTGCTAGAATACCAGGTTTTACGTCAGCATGCATTTTTGAAGGATTGAAGTCTGTAACTCAAATGTTTTTCACTATTAGTGACTTCAGTCCCCACTGGTTTGTCAGAAAACCTCAAATTTTATGAGGAACTGACCAAAAATATGAGACAGAAATCAGGACATTCTGTGAAAAGTTTAACAGTTGAGAGGTATGATAAGCACCTCTGCACCCACCATCCCCCAGAACATACATATTGTCAATTCCATGCTCACACAGTAGGAAAGAGAGAGAAAAGTCTTCAAATCAGCACATAATGCTCCCAGAAACATTCAATTTATACTAATATGAGTGATCAAGTGATTTCAGCGATCTTATTTCATGGGACCACATGGGTAAGCTGAAACTCTTCTTTCAGCTTTTCCCATTAGGGGGTTTACACAGGAGAGCAACAGCCCAGATTGACAGTGAAGTTTTACAGTGTCAAGTTGCCTGCCCAGCACCCAGCCTTTCACAGAAGACATGCATACATACACACACACACACACACACACACACACACACACACACACACACACACACACACACACACATGGCCACCTGCAGCATGTCTTTGGGATGTGGGAGGAAACCAAAGCACCCAGAGGAAACCCACACAATGGACATGTAGACCCCACACAGTAGGCACCCCAACCAAGAATTGAACCAGCAGCAGAGGCTGTGAAGCAGTAAAACTAGCCACTGCACTACCACAGCTGCCCACAGGTAAACTGAAATAAATATGTAAAATATTGAATTTTTTGTGATAATTGCCAGTTTGTGAAATGAAATTATAATCATATTAAACTACAAAAGAGATAAAAAGATGAACCAGGACAACGCTAAAAACTGCAGCTTTATTGCAATCTCTGGAACCTTTGCAAAGTCTTAAGGTGTATTCCCCCTGCAAAAACAATTATTTTTTTACTGTTTGCACTGTTTTGTTTATGAGTCTGTAAAAATTGCAGTTTTTGCCAGTTTAGATATTACAGTTGCAATGTTTTTTTTTTTTACAATTTTTTTTTTTTTTAACAGAAATGCAAAGATTCATTGCAGGTCCATAAAGACGTAATGTGGTAGTTAATCGCATTCTTCTCCATGTTGTTAGTTAAGGCCTTTTCAGAGAAGCAAGTAGGAAGGTGGGCTTCTCTTCACAGGGCACCAAATAACAGGAATACAGTAAGCCTTGGAAGGAACAGAACTGTAAATTATAATCAGGGTAAACAAGGCAATGTGTTACAGGGAAACAGTGCTGAGTCCGTGAAAATGGAAAAAAATAAGCAGTCAAGGGCTCAAGAACCTAAAAGCACAATTATATATTGTCAGCATGATACCTAATGCAACAAAGCAAGAAAGTGACCTGTGTAAATAGTAATGATATTAATAGCAAAATAACAGTGATAGTGGGGTGCAAGGAACCTCCCTATTAAGGTAAAACAGCAGGCAGATACTACCCATGGAATAGCAAGGCACTAACATAAGGATCTGCTTATGACAAGACTGTTAAAGTAATATCCATATATCGAAAAGTCACACTTAGCTCAGCAGTTGTACACCCACAGAAACAAATGGGAAACCGAAACAAATACGTTTACTACTTAGTAATTACAAACTGCCATCACTGCATTTCTTCTTCCCTGCCATCAGTGGTATATACAGAATAGATAAACTTGATCAAGCATCACAGAATGGAACCTAATGTGGACTTTTGCTAAAAATGTATCCATTCACAAACTTAGCCCACATTTGTAATTTTGCTAGTTTAACAGGCAACAAACAGACTGTTATGCTCAAATTCTAGCTCCTAAACAAACAAACAAGACAATTTTACAGAGAACTGCAGTAAGGGCACCACTATGCCTGAAAGGACATGGGCTTACATTTAGGTTTACAAATAGTAGCACCAACCTCATATTCCTCATACACAGTGAGGCATGACATCTGAATACCAGTTTGATATCAGTGGTGCTCACTCCTCTCTTTTCCTGCTCTGCTGTCTGCAGGCCCAGCAAAACATTTTAATGATGCAAGTAACATAAAATTGAAGAGGATCTGCTTTTACAATCATAGATAAAAAATAGTAAACTAGTAAGAGTGACTGAGCTGAGAAATTAAAAAAAGTGAGGACAGCATGATTCTCTGAAAAACATGGCACAGAAGTGTTCCTGCATGTGATGTTCTCCTCGGGAATTATGATAAATTCACTGAATGTAACCACTTAATTATACCTCGCAGAATGGATAGCAACATGTCCATCTCTTGAATTTGCTCTTGATGTGAATTTCTTGAAATTCAATTCTCAAACATGTAACAAAACTAAGCAGGATCAGTAACCTGAATAAAATCCTTTAGTAAAATATGATAATGATAACCATGGAGAGCACTAAGCAACTTAATCAACTTCCAGTCATATATTTAGAACCAATGAGGTGTTGCTGTGCATAGGCAGACATATTCAGATAGCGCAGGTGCCTAATGCATCAAATCGGGCAAGGTCAATAGAAAAAAGGAAATGGAGTCCAGGTTAATTTAGACATTACATGAAGTTAGAACGATGCATGCTCACACATACCAGCAATCTATTCCTTGGGGATAGATGCCTTTCCTCATATAGAAATAGGAGAAGCTTAGCATCATATTTCAACCATTATAAACAGAGCAGCCCCAAATTAAGGGACAAAGTACCACTGAAGGGGGGATTGTTAAGGGGAGCCATCCATGTGGGCACTGTAGGCATTGTTGTAGAATGCTGAAAACCACTTGTTTTAGTATTAAGAATACTAGTACAGTATTCAAGATTCCTTTTTTCGCCAATTGTAGTTCGGAATGGGTTGTTTATTTAGCAACTTGTCAATGTTCAGCCTTTTATGTTGGACAAACGTCCAGGGCTGTGAGACATAGAATATCTGAGCATATGAATGAAATTAGGAACCAGCATGATACTAACACTCTCTTTAAACACACTTTAACTCCTAAGACAGCATGTTTTCAAATTACAATTATAGGCAAAATTATTGGTTTGCAACAAAATAAATCTGGCTGGCATGAATTGCTCAATGTTAAGGAGAAAAAATGGATAATCAAACTAGGAGAGCTTTTTGCACCAGGGTTAAATGAACATCTGTGACTGGCTTTTGGATTGATGACATACTATAAATAGGGCTCATTTTTCTGTTTTTTCACATTGATGAAGGCTTTGTAATATACAAGCCAAAACCGGTCTGTTTGGTACACTTTATTTATGTAACTAATTGTTATTCTGTTTCCACGGTCTGTTGGTCATATTTTTTGGTCTACATGCTCACACATACACAAATACAAATACACACACACACACACACACACACACACACACACACACACACACACACACACACACACACGTACAAGTATATTAAAATTAGCAATGGACCAATAAAGGGATGTGACAATGATGCTTGTATAAGTTAAAACACAAAATATTTTGGTTATCACCACTTCTGCCACATCCCACAACATCGAACATTTAACTCTTTTCTACCTCTGTTATCATTAACTGACTCTAACTGCAACTAATTAAAACTACATGCAAGCAATAATGCCTCTACAGGGTGTGTGTTAATGTGTAATTAATGCCCACCCAGGGTTCGGCAGCAGGCCTCTACACTCCTGGAAGGGTGTTTACTACACATTAACACACACACCCTGGAAGGCGTTATTGCTTTTAGGGAATGGGTTCTCTTTAAAATTGTTGTGTTTTACATATTTATTTATTTATTTTTTATTACTATATTATTTTAATATATTTTTGACGTAAAATAGTTCCTCCACCTAATGTTTCAAACTTGTTGTAGTATATCTTAATGGTGTTGGAAGAAGCATTTTACATCCAACATATAACATTTTAAAAAAATAACCAACTGTTTACTTAATTTTTTGGTCCCTTACTTCTACATCATTTGGTTTGTTGGCAGTCATTGGAGATTAAAGTTACTAAATAATGCATCTGAGTTTCAGGCTTTTATTTCCCTCAGAAAAATCATGCTAACACAAATCCTTTACTTAATTAAATTTGTAATTTTATAAAACCGATAATTAAAATCCATTTCTACTTTAGAGCCTTCGTTCCCCATTTATTTTAGTCTTTATCTAGATTTCTTCAGCTTAAAGGTCCTGAGGTTTACAAACCTGTTTAATGCTGCTGCTGCTGCCAGTAGTCATCGCATTCACTCACTCTCTCTCTCTCACGCTCCCTCTCACACACACACACCTCTGCTTCAGAAAATTCATGCTAACAGAAGAGAAGTTTGGAACAGATGAATTTGTCAAGGGACGACCTTGGTATGAATAGAGTGGGGGGGGCTGGATGTAGGAAGATAGGTATATTAGGTAGGGAGTGGGTAGGAGAGAGTTAATTAAGTTGGGAGATGGGAGAGGAAGTGAGGTAAGGTGTAGGGATAGGTCTTAGGGGGTTTTATAGGTTCATAGTTTCATAGGTTGGTACTAGGCGATCGGCCCCAGGGCCTATACAAGCCTAGCCATAACAATTCCCTGGCTATTCCTTCCAACAGTATTTACTTCCATGGACCCCTGTCTAGCAGGGCGACTGATGTGATCCCCAGGGTGAATTTCCTATTTCTCATCCAATCATCAAGGTTCCTTTTGAAGAGGGCCAAGGAGGCGCTCTGCTTGACATGTATGGGCAGTCTATTCCAGAGTCTGGGGAGCCTCTGGGTCAGGAACTTATCCCTCCAGCATGTTTTGTTCATTGTGATGACAAGGTTTAGATCCCTGGAGCATGTGATTCTGAGGGATTGGGATTTCTTTAAGTGTAGCATGTCCAACAGCTCTGGATTTGACATGGCCTTGTATATTAAGCAGAGATTGCCTCTGGGTAGATGATATGCGACAGAGTATAGGTGAAGTTTTTTTAGATGGTCAGCATAGGGCATCTACTTTAGCCCTGTGATTCTCTTAGTGAGGTATTTCTGCAGCCTTTCCAGTTGTTGCAGATGTCGTGAGAGGTACATACCAAATGGGGCATTGTATTCTATAATGGGTCTAATGAGGGAGGGGTACGGTGGGACAATGACCTCCTTTTTTCTGGATGAAAAGCCTTTAGTGAAGAGGTGTGACACATAAAAGGATTTCCAGACTGTTGTGGCGATGTGGTTATCGAAGATGAGACCACTGTCCACCTGTGTCCCTAAGTCTCTTATCACACTTTCAGTGTTTATTGTACTGCCACCTATGTGGTAATTCACGGGTACATGTTTTTTTCCCAAAGGGGATAACTATACATTTCTTGGCATTGAGCTTGAGCCCATGGCTCTGGCACCAAGCATCTGTTTCTGTAAGGCCCGTTTGTAGAATAGCCATATTATTTGGGGATTCAATAATGGCTCCCAGTTTGCAGTCATCTGCAAACTTTGTTAGCCAGAGTCCTTTAGTGTTGGCCTGTGCTTCAGAGAAGTAGATGCCAAACAAAAGTGGTCTCAGAAATGAACCCTAAGGTACTCCACTTGTCACTTGTCTGTAGCTGGATTTGGAGTCGGCTACTTTTACAGTGTGGGTTCTGTCAGTAAGCCAGTTGGCAACCCATCGAGTGATGTAGGGATTAATGCCCAGCTTAGTAAGTTTATCTATGATTGCAGAGTGGGGGATTGTGTTGAAGGCCTTGGCTAGGTCCAGGTAGGCTGTGTGGACCACCTTACCCTTGTCCATGGCTCTGGAGACTGATTCGAAGAAGTCAATCAGGTTCAGGAGACAAGATCGGTCCTTCACGAACCTAAACTGCATGGGGTCCAGTGTTTGAAGGTTTCCAATGTCTTTGTTTATAAGTTCCATGATAATACATTCCATGGCCTTGTAGAACAGGCTCATCAGACTGATGGGCAGTAGTTCCTAGGATCCAAGGTGGATCCCCCCTTGTGGAGTGGGATAACTGTAGCTGTGCACCACTCAGTGGGCATGAAGCCTGAGGTGAGGCTATGATTAAACATGACACATAGGTGAGGTGCCAGTTCATTTTGTAGTTCATATAGTACACAGCCTGGGATGTTATCTGGTCCCATGGATGCTGTATTATTAGCTTTGGAGAGTGCATTTTTTACCTGTGTGGCCATTATTACTGAAATTTGCCAATATTTTGGTACTGAGATGGGACCTTTAGGGGGTAAGAGGGCGGTGAAGTTTGCACTAAATCAATCTGTCTGGATATTGGCAGTATCCTTGGGATCAGTATATTTAATGCCAATCTGTTGTAGCTCAGAGCAGATCAGAGCATTGCCAGTTAGATTCTTGACATAGGCTCTAGAATGCCTTGTGGTTGTCTTTGGAATCTTTGGCAATTTTATTTCCATAACTAGCTTTGGAGGATTTTATGAGGGATCTCAGCTTCTTACTGAGGCTGGTAAGGGAGTTTTTTACATCCTGACATTCTCCTCTTTTCTGCAACAGTTTATTCCTTCTGTTGTATAGTTTGTTTATGACAGGGAACCACCAGATTATCTTCCTTTTTTTGGAGGAGAGCATCTTGGTTCTACTGGGGATGGCACGATTCATACACAAGTGGATGTGTTCATACAGTGCCTTAGTGTAGGATTCAGCAGCCGAACTTTCAGTTCCTGTCTGCATGGGTGTCATGACATTTGTCACTTCTGACTTGAGTAGCATGAAATTGGCTTTGGAGAAGTTTTTTACAGAGGTTTACTTAACCCAGGCTGGGGGTGGAATGTGGATGTCAAGGGTGATTAGCTTATGGTCAGAACTGACCAACGAGGGGGTGACCATAGGTGTAGATCATCGATTTCCCATGTTGGTAATGACCAGGTCTAGGATACTGGAGCCCCTAGTGGGACTAAGGATTTGTTGATCCAGGGCGTTGGAATTTATGAATTCCAAGACCCATTGGGCAAAGGTATTGGTACACGAGTAGTTTTCCCAATTAATGGTAGGGTAGTTGAAATCACCCAGTATTAGGGTGTTTAGTTGTATCTTAATATTTTCCAGTATGTTTAGAAAGGTGTAGTGATAATCTTGGGACATGGTGGGGGATCTGTAGCAAACTACAATTTGGATTTCAGTATTACCTAGTGTTAGTTGCACCTGGAGAATTTCAGGCAAATTGTGCTGGGCAACAAGCCTGGTGTTGTGAATATCCTTGGTGAATATGGACACTCCTCCACCTTTAGTGTTTTGGTCCTGGTTTGGTGGCCGAAAAGTGTGGTAAGGGTTGTAGCCTGGTATTGCAGGGGTGCTCTCTGGAGCCTTGAACCAGGTCTCAGTTACTGCACTGATACCAATGTTCTCCTTTTTTAGGATTGCCTCGAGAGAGTGCATTTTGAGGTTTAGACTTCTAGCATTGAGTAGCATTGCCTTCAGATTTTGCATGCTTGTACCTGTTATGGCGGTGGTTTTGCCCTTTGAACTTTGCCTAAAAAAGGCACTATAAGGGTGGCAAGAGCATTAGCCAGTAACTTGAATCCCAAGGACGACAGGTGCAGACCATTTCTGGCAAAGCATCATGGTCTATCAATCATGTCGTCCCAGGCAGACAGATACTGGATCCACTTTGAATTACACCAGAAACTTAGCCAATTGTTGAAGTCACTCATTTTGTCTTTACACTGTGGTATCATTCTGGGTGAAGGCAGGATGCTACTCAGGGCTAGGGTCATACCTTCCTGGGCCACATGATCTGAGAGCTCTTCCATGTCTCTTTTCATGTAGTCTAGGGAGGTACATCTCAAGTCATTCACTCCAAAATGGACAATGACAGAGTCATATCTGTACTTGTAGAGTGACTTGAGTGCATGTGTTATTTGGTAGATCCTGGCAACCGACAGGCAGCTGGCTGTAATTTTCTCCTTGTTCAGCCTGGTGAGTGGGACATCAGTGTGCCTGACTATAGAGTTACCTATGAATAAGGTGTTGGGTACGTTGTCTTGCCTAAGGGGCTGTTGTTGGGTGGCACACTGGTGTTGTGAGCTATGTGACACTTTGGTTGTGATTGGTGTTTGTTTGCCTTTCAGCTTTGGAGGTCCTTGTTGCTTGGGCAGGTTAATGTTACGGGCCTCCACATATGTGGGTTTAGTGTTGCTATGTGTGACTGTTGGTGGTGTGGGTTTAGAAGGGCTATGTGTTGCTTGAGGTGTAGTGCAGGTGTTAACCTCCTCCTCTTGACTGTCTAGCACAATCTTGGGTGAAGAGAGCTTTGCTTCCAGTTTGGCTATGTAAGCGCATCTCTCGCAGGTTGTAGTGTTGGGTGGTAGGAGGAGAGGGTTGTCTGTGTACATGAGGCAATTGCTGCATTGGCCCAGTATGCCCAGATTCGCTAGGTGGACAGGTGAATTCACCAGAAGCTGACCCTTGGACATGCATGGTTTGGTGCTTTTGTTTTTTTTGTAAAGTACAAGAGCTGTTTTCCCTTACCTTAGCAAGGTACTTTGCAGTTATAGGCTGTTTGGTGCCTATGATTAATTTCTCCTTATTAACAAGGAGAGTTGAGTGCTTGTATCAGTTTTAAGACTTCTTAGTGCTTTCCAGCAGGTTTTAAAGCAAGTGCTAGTCATAGGGATGCTTAAAGGTAAGATGAAAAAAATGGTTTATCCTAAACACTGCAGTGTGCACTAGAGGAGTTAGATGTGAAAGTAGGCAACTTAAGTTTTATCTAAAAAGTTAAGTTTTAGTGGAGAGTCACAACAACAGCAGCAAGATAGATTGAAAGTGGGTGGTCACTTTTATATTCTGGTACTATGGAATACAGTAGGATGGCTAATAAATTTAAATAGTTGAAGGGAAGTGATTTCACAAAATGATAATTTTGTGCTTACTCACACAAGCCAGTAAAAACAGAGAAGAAATGAGATATTTGGTCAAATTAACATAAGGGGAAGGCAACTAGAAAGACAGTGTTGTTTAAGAACACTACAGTAACTGGGTGGGATGATGGGGAAAAAAATCCTGCCTGCCTCACAAGAGACAGAACTGTGGTCTCTTTTCAAGTTTTAATATGCAGTTAAAAGGAGAATACAAGTAAAACACAAGGAAAATAAAACAAATCACAGTATTCAAAATAGAACAAGGCAATAAACTAATACAAGTAAAAAGCAAACTAACCTTACCCTTTCAGCAAAGTGTAGCAGAGTCTGGGTGAGCCTTTCTAGGGGAAACTGGTATGAGTAAGCACATTTTGGTGTGGTCTTGTTGCCTGCCCGGCTTGCCCGTTTGGTGTGGCTTGAGGGGCGGTGAAGAGGGTCAGGCTTGACCCTCTTCTGTCCCCCTCAGTAGGATATTTGGAATTGATGGTGGATCACTTGGAATGGAATTATGGAATTGATGATATTAAGGTAAGCGGGGACACTGCCTTCATGATTACTTTGATAAGGGAGTAAGTGGGGGACTCTGCTTATCCAAAGGTGAATGGGTGCTCTGCCCTTATGTTTACTAACCTATTGTTGCAATGTTGAAATTGTGTGACTCAATAAAATTTTGATGTTTGTTATTCATTTTCATTACAATAGAGGTAGTCAAATGTCTTTGATTGATTGTGTTGATTTATTAGGATCATGACAAACCCTGTTCTCCTAGCAAGTTTCTAAATTTATAAGAGCAATATTTAAAATACATTCCAATTTTGGTCCTTTATCACCCCATTATTTGTCTCTCTGTCCAGATTTTTTGTGCTAAGAGGTTGAGAGGCATGGTCAAGAGGTACAGACATCTCTGATGCTGCTGCTGGCAGGGGAAAGCTCGATCTCTCTCACTCTCTGTGTCACACTCACACACACACACACACACACACACACACACACACACACACACACACACACACATACACACACTTTTTTCCTGTTTCATTTATTTTTACACTCGCTAAATGACAAAAGTGCTGATTAGCATGTGTAAAATAATAGCTGAATCAATCTCTTGCTCTCATACACACATGCACTCTCACACACAGACATAAACACACACACACATACCTTACTTATTTTACACTTACTAAATAGCTAAAGTGCAGCTCAGTGAGTGTAAAATAATAGCAGAAGTTAGTTGCTGTGAAGTGGCAGACTCATTTTTCATTACATACATATTAATACCCTGCTGGAGAACGCTCGTTCTCCAGTCAGGTTGCTTATGTACAGTTTGCACATTCTCTAATGAAAAGCATTAACCAAAAAGCATGCAACTGTTATGAATGTGAAACACTAGCCTAATTTCAAAAGTCATTACAAAGCTGTGTTAAAACCATTAAATACAAATAAAAATACCAGAGAAAAATGTATATCAAACTCATAAACCATACAACCATCCATAAAAAAAATAATAATAATAAAGTACTACGCAAGCTAACCTACCTAATCTCTCTCTACAATACCAAAGAAAATAAAGTATTTGTAAATTGAAGTAATAACTAAAGTAAATACAAAAAAAATTCAAGTATGATAGGATTTCAAAAGAATTTATGGTTGTGGCAGCATAATGGTTTTCAAACATTCCTAAGCTACCCATGCTAATGACAAACTGTGTGTGTGTGTGTGTGGGGGGGGGGGGGGGCTACTCTATATTTCAGAACAGTAATTGCAGTCCTCTATGCCACAATACTTGAAATTTTTCATTAGTGCTGTGTGCCAGAGGAAGAAAGCTACCTGTATGCTGCAGACATTATTACACAGAGGAAAGCTGATGTGTTGTAGCACTGTTACCTTCATACAGGTATGAATGCTTTGTGGGTGGCAAAATGTCCCAGGTGCTGTCTGCATGCATGCACAGTTGAGTTGTGTAGTAAGTCAACCCATTCATACACAGGGCATGTACGAAACATGAACATGGGGCATGACTGAAGTCTACTTATTGTGCAAATGTGAACACAGGATGTGAGGGAAGTCTACTTATTGAACAAAACATGAACACAGGACATGACTGAAGAATACTTATTGTACAAAACATGAACACAGGACATGACTGAAGTCTACTTATTGTACAAAACATGAACACAGGACATGACTGAAGTCTACTTATTGTACAAAACATGAACACAGGACATGACTGAAGTCTACTTATTGTACAAAACATGAACACAGAGCATGAATGAAGAATGCTTATTTTGCAAAATGTCAACACTGGATGACTGAAGTCCACTAAATGTGAACACAGAGCATGATTGAAGTCTTCTTACTGTACAAAACATTAACAGAGGGCATCACTAAACTCTACTTATGTACAAAACATGAACACAGGGCATGACTGAAGTCTTCTTACTGTACAAAACGTTAACAGAGGGCATCACTAAACTCTACTTATGTACAAAACATGAACACAGGGCATGACTGAAGTCTTCTTACTGTACAAAACGTTAACAGAGGGCATGACTAAACTCTACTTATGTACAAAACATGAACACGGCATGACTGAAGTCTACTTATTGTACAAAATGTGAACACAGGGCATGACTGAAGTCTGCTTATTGTACAAAACATAAACATGGGACATGACTGAAGTCTACTTATTGTACAAAACATAAACATGGGACATGACTGAAGTCTACATATTGTACAAAACATGAGCATGGGGTACGACTGAAGTCTACTTATTGCACAAACTGTCAACACTGGGTACGACTGAAGCCTACTTATTATACAAAATGTGAACACCGGGTATGACTGAAGTCTACTTATTGCACAAAATGTGAACACAGGGTACGAATGAAGTCTACTTATTGTACAAAACATGAACACTGGGCATGACTGAAGTCTACTTATTGTACAAAATGTGAACACAGGGCATGACTGAAGTCTGCTTATTGTACAAAACATGAACAAGGGGTACGACTGAAGTCTACTTATTGTACAAAATGTGAACACTGGGTACGACTGAAGCCTACTTATTATACAAAATGTGAACACTGGGTATGACTGAAGTCTACTTATTGCACAAAATGTGAACACAGGGTATGACTGAAGTCTAATTATTGTACAAAACATGAACACGGGGCATGACTGAAGTCTACTTATTGTATAAAACGTGAACACAGGGTACGACTGAAGTCTACTTATTGTACAAAATGTGAACACGGGGCAAGACTGAAGTCTACTTATTGTACAAAACGTGAACATGGGGTACGATTGAAACCTACTTATTGTACAAAACATGAACACAGGGCATGACTGAAGTCTACTTATTGTACAAAATGTGAACTCAGGGTATGACTGAAGTCTACTTATTGCACAAAATGTGAACACTGGGCATGACTGAAGTCTACTTATTCCACAAAACGTGAACACAGGGTACGAGTGAAGTCTACTTATTGTACAAAATCTGAACACGGGGCATGATTGAAGTCTACTTATTGTACAAAATGTGAACATTGGGTACGACTGAAGCCTACTTATTGTACAAAACATGAACACAAGGCATGACTGAAGTCTACTTATTGTACAAAATGTGAACACAGGGTATGACTGAAGTCTACTTATTGTACAAAATGTGAACACAGGGCATGAAGTCTACTTATTGTACAAAATGTGAACACTGGATACGACTGAAGTCTACTTATTGTGCAAAATATGAACACAGGGCATGACTGAAGTCTACTTATTGTACAAAATGTGAACACGGGGTATGACTGAAGTCTACTTATTGTACAAAATGTGAACACGGGGTATGACTGAAGTCTACTTATTGTACAAAACATGAACACGGGGCATGACTGAAGTCTACTTATTGTACAAAATATGAACACAGGGCATGACTGAAGTCTACTTATTGTACAAAATGTGAACACGGGGTATGACTGAAGTCTACTTATTGTACAAAACATGAACACGGGGCATGACTGAAGTCTACTTATTGTACAAAATGTGAACATTGGGTACAACTGAAGTCTACTTATTGTACAAAATGTGAACTGCACTTTAGTAGCATAGCTCTACAGCATGCCACCACTGTTGTTTCAGTCCTTACATTTAATACAAGACTGAGTTTCATGGTGTTTGGATCTATATTAGATGCTGGTAATGAAATCTATTTGATCCAAAATACATGCTATATCTATAACTTACACAGGTTCAGCATCTGAACAGAACTCACCAGAAATGATCTGAAGTCAAAAAGGAAAAGAGAATCCCTAAAAACAAAGGTGCACCCACCCCATGTCCCCAAACCTTAGCCTAGCAAATTAAAAAAGCAAAGAAAATAAACAATTATCAAAGCAAAACTTAAAATACCATCCACTAATGAACTATAGATAACATTCCTATACCAAAAAGCTATTGACAGCAAGCTCTGACATGGAAAATGATGAAGCCCTGGTTGTGACCCAGCTGAACATGGACCAAACTATGATCTGGCTTCTAGGAAATGCAGTAGGGAGGGGACAGCAGTAATGAGGTTGAGGGTTTGTTCACATCTCACAGAGGGGATGGTTGGGGAATGTGACCTGCAATATACCTTCTACCTACAATCCTCAGTGAAAACTGGAAGTGGGTAGAGGCACGTGGTTTCAAAGGGGTGGACTATAGGTTTAGCAGCATTTTCAGAAGCAGCTGACAAACCTTTACCCTGCATTGTCTCACCCTTTGCAATCCCATGGGACTTTTTATGTCTGTTCAGAGGAAAGAAAGGGCAAGCATCATGAAACTTTCAGTGTCTTCCTGGATGATGGCTATACCAAGACCTGCTTTGGCTGGGTAAGGTTCAGTTGGTCACAGTCACTGCCAGACGGCATGTTAGGAGGGTTCAAAAGTCATAATATAAAAGAGAAAATAACATATATTAACACATCCTACAAAGTAATACAGCTAGTGCTATTTTGCAAAAAAAATTGTACCTAACTATAGTTCTTTGAAAAGAATGGGAAAACATGCACGTGTCTAAAATGCATATTAAAAAGGATACATGTAATATGTGGGGAGGGGGGTCTGCAATTATTTATTTATTTTATTTTACATTTGTTTACTGGGAAGATCTGACTGGACAGTTAGTCAATTTTCAGCAGAGGCCAGGGGAAAACAAGCTCCACATGAGGCAGCGATCTGAAACAAAATACAGTTTGGAAGTATATATACAGTATTTTACATTAACAAAAGACATTAAATTTGTATAGCATAATTTCAAGTCAATAGGTATAACACTTTGGTAGTACATATACAGTGTTTTACATTAACAAAAGACATGAAATTTGTATAGCAGTTTCAAGTCAATAGGTAGATACATATCTTTTTTGTTGTATATTACTGTAAAAATATCATTATGCACATATACAAGTAGATGTGATACAAACTCTAAAAGAATATAAGGTAGTTTGGGTGGCAAAAGCCAAGGTACCTTTTTGGCTGGGCTTATATAGACCCCAGGGCCGATAGCCTAGTACCTACCTATGAAAAACAAAAATGAAATGACATAGATTATGCAGGGCAGAGATAAAACAAGAAACGATACAGATAATCTTGTTATTTTTGTTTTTCCTTCGGCTTTTCCCAGTTAGGGGTTGCCACAGCGGAACTCCGGTCCGCTAATGATTGGCAGTCGAATTTTATGGTGCCGAGGTGCTAGCCCGATGCCCAACCTTCAACGAAGGCACACCCATTCACGCATGTCTTTCGAACGTAATTGTTTTGTGACATATCTCTAGTGTCAGTATTTCTACTGTTACTTATCTGTGCTGTTCTGTCACAAAGCAACAAACACTGTAGGCCTTGTGACTATACTGGGCATAGAGAGGTTAATTCTAATTTAACTTTGAGAGCACTCATACACTTCTATATATATATATGCAGAATTTATATGACACCTCTTTGAAATTTGGAACTGTGCTCTTTAAAAAACAACTCAAATGGCAGACACCCTTTATATATTGTTAATTGTAATTCTTTGCCATGAGGTTACCATTTAAAGAGGAACATTTTCTTGTTGTTGATTTTTTTTTGAATGCAGGGAAGAACCAAAAAGAACTTAATGTCATACCCCTCTGACAGCTGTTGGGGTTCTGAAATTTGCACTGAACAGCAAGTAGCAAATGTATAGGAGAAACAGGAATTTCTTGACTTGGAATAAACAGAAAGTAGATGCAAATAAATAAGCCATCCCTGTGATCCAGGAACAATGGCATAGGCTTTGCACAAAGCCTCCAGGATGTTTGTTTTAGAGTGATGATCAACGGGGCTAATCGCATATGCATGCTGCTCGTCGTACTTCCAAGAGTACAAGTGCACTTCTGTGGCCAGCAGCAGTGGCAGCAGTGTTGGTGGCCACGAAAGCATGTTGAGCAGCACGAGCAAACACAATAAACAAGCAAGCGTGCCTATGGGCAAACCCATTAAGCGTGCTGGTGTGGACAGAACCAAGAGTTGCACAGGGCAAAGAATGCAAGCTATTTCAGACAAAGTGTACGGAATACAATGTACACATAAATGAAACATATGAATATGGATATAAGTAAGAGGTGAGGGTAAACATTAAGAGCAATTGTAACAGAGGGATTACAAGGTAGGGAAATTGCACCAAGGACAATGTGTATGTTAATCAAAGAGATGTATGCAGAAATATGTAAGAGAGGAGGGTAAATATTCGGGAAATTGCACCAAGGACAATGTGCACGTTAATCAAAGAAATGTATACAGAAATATGTAAGAGAGGAGGGTAAATATTCAAATTGTAGCACTCATAATGTAATTGATTTAAAGGTGCTTATGTCACAAAGACAATTTTGTAATGGTAAAATCATGCAATATGTATGTCATAATAGTTAACGGTGGTCACACTTCCTCAAGAAATATGCGTAAGTAAAAGCAAACATGATATTATAGGATGTGACTGTTCAAAAAATTTACATTGTAACAGAAGGGATTACATTACATGTGAATGTCATTAACATGCTGAGTTGAGATGGCAGTTAGCAAGGGCAGTACACACATTATGGGATATTTGCATAGCATGCATTTTGTCAATATAACATGTTGGAAAATATGAATGGCTCAGAAGCCAAAATCTGCTTTTGCAAGACTCTAACCCATCGCATCAATGTCAACACTGAGCTGTGTATTAATTGCATGTGCAATAGAAATAGACATAACGCATGTATGAGGAGGATCACCCTTGAAGAGAATTATGCACTTTAATATTGTAATGAGTATGTATCCAGTACACAAGTGTGTGTAGTGTTACAAATGTGGGAGCAGAGTGTGATATATGTAATACCTTTGCATAAGGCACTCCTGCCTTATACAGCTATCCTGCAAACAGATAAGAACAGATGCAAACATCACACTATGATGCAAACTATTCCACAGAGCTGTATACTGTCAGCATCTGCTACAGGGGATAGGAATGGATATTGTCACAAACAACTGAAACTAATGTGTGAATTAAGAAAGGATCCCGGACAATAAATGTCATACCAATATGTCAGACTGGTGGCAATTAACTGAGTATGCTTATATGCACACAGTTGTGATCAGTACTATATCAATTGTCCTTGGTTAACAAAGTTTTCTCTGTATTTTTGTAGACATCCCACTCAAGAATTGGAGCACACTCATGTACAATGCAGTACTCAATGCATGCGGCACAGCAACACCCTCACCTTGACTTTTGTAGAAAAAACGTCTACTTCTACGAAATCCAACGCTACGTTCACATATCTTCATGCACCATATCAATGGATAATACTGATGTGATGTAATGGTTGTTGTGTGATGTCAGTGTATTCACATAAAATGAATCTCTATAATAGAATTGAACATCAACCTGTACAACTCCCCTAACTAATATTATGGCTATTAATCACCTGACCCACAGTGGAACTGCTATCACAGCTGTTGAACTCCACCTATGTGAAGTTATTCAATCAGCTGTACTTTACCTGCTGTCTATGATTTTCATCTGAAAAAATGGATACGAGAGGCCTCTGCCACTCTCTCTTTCTCTCTTGCTCGCTCTCTCTCTCTCTCTATATATATATATATTTATACACACACACACACACACACACACACACACACACACACACACACACACACACACACACACACACACACACACACACACACACACACACACACACACACACACACACACACACACACACACACACAATTTGGAGGATGTCATTCCCGCAAAACAGTTAAGGGCACACATGAATACATCACTCAGTGTCGGCTTGGAACACTTGCCTAAGTGCTGAACAAATCACCAACATATTGGGATCAATGACTGAGCCATGGTACAACTGCCTCATCTGTTGTCATATGTGTGGTTATGTGAAAGCATTTCATCATGTGTAAGACTCAAGGAATGTGTGTCCCAGTAATTACTTAGAAATAATCTTGCTGTGTGTTAGACAATAATGCCTGATGCTAGGTATACCAAAACAAACCTGTATCCCCCTGGTGTTGTCACTGTGATGGTAGAAGAATAGTTATGTACAATGCAGATATAATCCCATATTAGAACACATGCCTTACTTAAGCAACAACAACACATTCTCAAAATGACAGCATCAATTTTCAACACAGCATTTTAAAAGGAAATTTAGAATAAACCCTTGTAAGAGGAAACATCTATGGGGCAGCCACGGTGGTGCAGCGGTTAGCATTGTCACCTCACAGCAAGAGGTTCTCCGGTTCGATCCTCGGCTGGGGTGCCTTCTGTGCAGAGTCTGCATGTCCTCCCTGTGGTTGCGTGGGTTTCGTCTGGGTGCTCTGGTTTCCTCCCACATCCCAAAGACATGCTGTAGGTGGATTGGACACTCTAAATTGGCCCTAGGCGTGAGTGCATGTGTGTGCCTTCTGTGGAAGGTTGGGCGGCGGGCTGGCAACTCGACACTGTAAACCTTCACTGCCAATTATGAGCAGACAGGTGATCTGCTGTGGTGACCCCTAACTGGGAGAAGCTGAAAGAAGAAGAGGAAACATCTACACATGAACATAGCACATGTTGGTGACAATACTGTTAACAACATGTGCACTGACTGTAAGCAGTGACATTGGAATCTGAACTATATACCTAACCTCACAAGCTAATGAAAGTTTTCTGAAACAGAAGCACCACTTGAGATCTACTTTACAAGTATGACACTGCACATTTCAATGGATGACATCATTTTTGTGTATTAGTTTGATGTTTCCACTAAAGACTGGTTGCACAGCACAAGCAGATTGTATAGATATACATCATGTATGTATATGCAGTCTGTTCTACACAGTAAGATGAAGAAACATGGACTCACAGAAGACCATCAGCCCTGTTTTGGAATTCCCTTCCTATCCACTGACACAATCTATATACAAATATATTCTAGGCACACATCACACAAGAAGTCTGACTGCATATGAGCCACACGTCATCTTTAAAAGGATGACATCAGTTGCATTATCCAAAGGAGATGTGTGTGCGAAAATAACTTTTAAAACTATGCAGGATAAGAAATTTTGTCAACACTGAGATTTGTAAGACAAACACACACACTCACACACACACAAACACGCACACACAGTCAGAAGAGTCCCAAGGCTATATTTGAACTCGCTACTTATTTATTCACATAGTCTACATGCAGATGTATTATAGGCATGCACCACAGAAGATGTCTGTCTGCATGTGAGCCACGCTATGTATTTGAAGGCATGATATCAGCTGTTTTATGTAAAGTAGATCTGTGTGCACAAATGACTTCTTGTTGCTTGCCTTTCGGCTTTTCCCGGTTAGGGGTCACCACAGCGGAACTCTGGTCCGCTGATTGGCTGTGGATTTTTAAGGAGATGAGTTACCAGCCCGATGCCCAACCTTCAAGGAAGGCACACCCATTCACGGACGCACCTACCTGCATGTCTAGATGTAAAACCCTCCTGCATCCATTTACATTAGTATATAGACAATCAGGAGTTTCTCACTGTTGGATTTAATCTCCCTGCCTATCAACTGGCACAATCTACATGCAAGTGTATTGTAGGCATGTTCCCCACAAGAGTAACCCAACTGCTCCACAAAATAAAAAGTTGCCTTGTAGCAAAAAAGAAACAACCACTAGTATATCCAACAAATTTAATAAAACTCCGATGTCTCGGTCAAAGCCTTCAAGGAGTCTAACACAAAGTAAGAAACTTGCCCCAAATATACACATAAAAACACATCAATTAAACAATCATACAATTAAAGAAGTACTTTCCAATTACATTCTTCATTTAGTCCCCTTGGAGACAGGGTGTCAAAGTTTAAAATGTAAGTAGATTCTTTTAAAAGCAATTGTTTCTTGATAAAAGAAGCATCAGCTCTAGATATTTGTATGTTTTCCAAAACAGTGCCTTGTAGCCCTTTACTTTCTTCATCATGAAACAAACTAAAATGTTCCGCTATAGAGCTCTCTGCTTTTTTATTAGCAATATCCCACACATGCTCTAAAATTCTAGTTTTAAAACACATTTTTGTTTCTCCAATATAAAATTTGTTGCAAGGACATCTCAAGGCATATATAACGCCTTCAGTATTACAAGTAAAATGGCCACAAGTTCTAAAATAAACATTTATTCTAGGGAAAGTTTTTATTGCATACTTGCAAGACTTGCATTTGCCACAGGCAAATGTACCACACACTGTCAAACTATATGGTATATTGAGAAATGGAATACTGAATTTACCTCTTACCAAAAATTCTGTATACTTTTTCCTTTTCTGTAGGAAAATGCTAGTTCTTTGTTCAACCACTCTGAAGCATCCCTTAAAGATGTCATATATTTCCAGAAATATCAAACTTGATCTATTATTTTGGGACTAAGGCAACATTATGTTGCAACAAAAAATATATTTTCATTTGTCTGTCTTCTTATGCACAGCCCCAGTGTGTTGTCCATCCTGGTTACTTTTCTGGTGTACATTAACTCTGTGTATGAATTTCTGCCAAATATCATGTATTGTCTTCACACCATAGCCCCTATTTTTAAACATGTCTATACTTTTATCTAGTTCTTGTTTGAGATACTCTTCAGTATTATATAGCATATGCAAGTGAAAAAATTCACCAAAGGGAATAGCTTGTATTGTATGGGGTGGATGGCAGCTTTCACCATAAAATATGTGTGCATTCACTAAATTTCATGTGGAATGAAGTTTTTGAAACATTCTCATGTGAAATTTCTACTATGACATCTAAAAAAGGGACACAAGTCCCAATTTTCAGGCGGTCAAATTTTAGTCCAAATCTATTATTTTGTAAGTCAGCTATAAATTCATCAACTAATTCTTTCCCTCCCTCAACCAGAAAAATGAGGTTGTCAATAAATCTGTAATATTTGACAACATGTTTCTGAAACAAAGAATTTCTGTATAAATGCTCCCTTTCGAACAAGCCCATACTAAGGTTGGCATACATGGGGCAAAGGCTGCCCCCATGGCAGTGCCTTGTTTCAGATGGTATAACTCGTTATTAAATTCAAAACAATTTTTTGTTAAACAGAAATGGACAAGCTCTACTATATATTCTGTAGCAGGACTGTTTCCCAGAATGCATCTTATTGCCTCAATAGCAAAACTTTGCTGGATGCTGGTGTATAAACTCTTTACATCTATTGTCACCCAAAACATGTTTCAATTTCACTTAATAGTGCTTATTTTTCCAGAAAATCAAACACATCATGGATATATGAAGGCAAGGTGCAAACTTTGGGAAACAAATAACTGTGAAGAAACTGTCCTACTTTGTTTAAGAAATAATTACGTCCTGAAACTATTGGTCTGCCTGGGTGCTGCCTAAGATCCTTATGTAAGTTAGGAAGGCAAAAGAAATAGACCATTTTACAATTTTCTACATTAAACTTTTTTTGATGTCTTCTTCAGATAAATAGCTTAGACTATAGCCCTTGTGCAACAAATTTTCATACTCCTTTAATGCATTTTCATACACAAGGTTATCAACTTTTTCATAAACATTAGTATGCATCAAATGCTCCTGGCACATAGCTAAATACTGGATGTAAGACATGATCACCAGCTTATTGCCTTTGTCAGCTGGCTTAAAATTTGAATCACTTCTGTTGCTTAATGCTTTCAGTGACTTCCATTCTAATAATGTTAAATTGTAATTAATGTTATACATTTCTTTTTTAAATTTTAAATACTCATTATTCACAGCAAAATTAATAATTTCAGAGAAATGTAGAATACATTAATTTAAAAAAAGGTGGAATAAATGTGCTATTGGGTTTAACATGACTTGTATCAAAGAAACGGTAAGCATTAGACTCAATATAAGAATCACATGAACCAAAACTGTCATTTAAAGTGCTAGTGCTACTATCTAAAATATTTTCTTTAACCTCATTATTTACATCTCTGAAATAATATTTCAAATGTAACTTCCTGCAGAATTTAAAAATATCACATTTCAATTCATGCAACCATGGAAGAACCGTAGGTATAAATTTTAAACCCTGGTTTAACACGGTTTAGTCTCAGAAAGAAAATGTCCAGATAAAGTCACAACATAGCCACTTGAATCATTGCAACAGGGAGATTTACCATTTACCTCACTTATAGCATTATGGATGATGTTGTTCCCGAAATCCCATGTTGCCTTGTTCCCGATATTGCTTGGTGCCTTGCCTCCCCCCCATAACTTTGTTGTACATTACAAAAAGTTTTTTGAAATTGTTCTGTTTGCTGAGCCACTGGCAATGATGGAAATTCTCTGTTCTCCCCTTCATCCTCTTTAAATGATGTATACTGATCCTCTGATGCTGAATGAGAGGAGTCTTGTGGTTTTAAGTTGTTTCCTGGTTCTGAAAACCTGACACGATTGTGTGTCTTCCTGCGATTATTCTTGCTTGCAAAAGTATTACCCCTCTCATAATCCCTGACATCCCAAAGTAATTTACCCTTCTTTCTATCAATGATTTCTGCTTCATATGTTTTATCATTAATGTCCATTAAGAATGTGTCTAGTGTCTCAGCAGTACTGCTAGATGACAGTGTGCAACATAATGCATGAATAGATTTTTTAAGTTGTTTGTGTTTCACTCTGTCTTGCTCCAGCAAAATCTGGACCCATTCAATGGTACATTTATGGGTGGGTGCTACCCACTGCTTATGAAACACCATCAGTCTCATGTTCTAAGTTAAAGGGCAGGGAGGGGGTCTTTGTATGCTCTTAGACCCCTAGGGGTAATGTCCAAATCAATATACGTCTGCAAGCTTTGTAAATTAAAAAAGTTGCAGTCTCTTTCCAGATATCTTTCTCAAGTTGCTCAAAACGTAACTTACTTTTGGCTGGTAAGGAAACAGGTAGCTGGCGACCCACATTGTTAAATGCATTACAATGCTGTTTACTTCTCTCCTCTTCCCATTTCTCCCAAGGATGATGTAAAATATTACCATTGCCATAATTCTGGGAGCTATTCTGTTCCATAGAGCGAATCACAAAACCATCCAGTGAACACTGAGAATTATCCACAATGCTGTTACGAAAAACTCGCGGCAAGTTAAAAGCCGGATCACTGGCCATGAACACAAGTAAACCAACTGATGCACAAAATAAAAAGTTTCCTTGTAGCAAAAAAGAAACAACAACCAGTATATCCAACAAATGTAATAAAACTCTGACGTCTAGGCCAAAGCCTTCAAGGAGTATAACACAAAGTAAAAAACGTGTCCCATATATACACATACAAATACACCAATTAAACAATGATACAATTAAAGAAGTACTTTCCAATTACATTCTTCATTTAATCCCCTTAGAGACAGGGTGTCAAATTTTAAAATGTAAGATTCTTTTAAAAGCAATTGTTTCTTGATAAAAAATCATCAAATCAAAATATTTGTATTTTTTCCAAAACAGTGCCTTGTAGCCCTTTACTTTCTGCATCATGAAACAAACTAAAATGTTCAGCTATAGAGCTCTCTGCTTTTTATTAACAATATCCCTCACATGCTCTAAAATTCTAGTTTTAAAACACCTTTATGTTTCTCCAATATAAAATTTGTTGCAAGGGCATCTCAAGTCATATATAACACCTTTGGTATTGCAAATAAAATGGCCACAAGCTCTAAAAGAAACATTATTTTTTCTAGGAAAAGTTTTTATTACATACTTGCAAGCCTTGCACTTGTCACAGGCAAATATACTACACATTGTCAAACTATATTTTATATTGGGAGATGGAATACTGAATTTACCTCTTACCAAAAATTTCTGTATACTTTTTCCTTTAGTGTAGAAAAATGATAGTTCTTTGTTCCCTAGAAGAGGTCTGATTTAGTGTTGTGAAAGTGCATTTTTAAAATGACGACTTCATCAGTGGGTGTAAACCTAAGCTCTAGACGATTGTTACTGTTGAAGTGACAGCACAACCCCATGTGCAAAATAGGAAAAAGGGATTGAGGATGGATGGAAGGACGGACCTATTCAATGTGTTGCAGTTAGTATGCATTTGTGGACAGAGTGAATAGGGGATGTGGGATTGATCTGATCATGTAAATATTTCCCATGACTGGGAGTCAAATGAGCACAGCTGTTGAATTAATTTTCCAGTGATGCTATGGCCTCACCATCACACACACAGAAGTTAACTGTTGTGAGATAAGACCCCCTGCCTGTCTAGTTACGCAATCTAGAGGACAAAATACTTAATGCAAGTACCATCACAGACGTCTGACTTCTACACTGTGAGAGTGCACTTTATAGAAGATGGCATCACCATTGTCTTGCAGAGAAGATGATGTTGGGATACGAGTCTGACGTTCATGTGGATTCACCATGCAGTGTAAACATTTCTCCAGGATACTATTTCAATGAGGCCAGCAGTTCATAAAGTTATTTTAAACTACTTTATACACAACCCATGCAAATTGACTGCTGTGAGATTAGAATCACTACCTATCTAGAGGATGTAATACTTAACACAAGCACCACTGCAGTAGTCTGGCTTCTACAGTGTGAGTACACTTTATAGAGGATGACATCAGCGTTGTCATTTAGAGAAGGGTCTGACATTGATGTGGACTCACCTTACAGTATAAAAGGTTCTCAGACCACTATTTCAATGAGGCCAGCAGTGCATAATCTCATATTTACACAACTCTATACGCAATCCACACCCAAGTATAAGTTGACCACTGTGAGACTGGAACCCCCAACCTATCTAGTTACACAGTCTAGAGAACACAGTACTTAGTGCAAGTACCACCACAGATATCTGACTTCTACTCTGTGAGAGTGCACTTTAAAGAGAATAACATTAGGATTGTCTTGCAGAGAAGATGATGTTGGGAGAAGGTTTTGATATTGATGTGGATTCACCCTGAAGTGTAAACAGTTTCTCCAGGTTACTGTTTCAGTGAGGCCATTAGAATATAAGGTCATATTTACATGACTCTATATACAACCCATATACACACATAATTTGACTGCTTTCAGATTAGAACACACCTACCTATCTAGAGAGCACAGTACTTAATGTATGTGCCACCAAATAAATCTGACTTCTACACTGTAACAGTGCAGTGTAGATAGGATTAATTTCTCATTCTGTGTCAGAGTAGATATTGTGATTTTGAAGCTTTTGTGCAAAGCTATATTTGTTGATATGAAAGAGTAAATGCAATTGTATGATCAATAATACAAACATACTGCTGACATAGGTCAGCTATGCTGTCATTAATATTTATTGCAAATCTGAGACTGACATGTACCTGTGTTATGTACATAAGACATGGACACACTTGTGAATCATAAGATTGACAATGAAGCAGTCACTGATCATTAGGTTATTATGATGTTATGTAACACTTACTTAATGCTTCTGATACCAGCAATGGTATCTGTTCATGCATGGCCAGTCTGCACTGTCAATACCAAACAACTGTTAATGTTCCAGTGCAGTAGGGCTAAGTAATGATGAAGTATGTGTGCCAAGGCTCTGTATGGTTGTATATCATTTACAGGTATAAGTGCTGCAGTGCAAACATAACTGTACAGACTGAAGGTCAGACAACCACAAAGTTCACTGCAGTTCACTTGAGTGCCTTAAGCAATTTCTATGTAATGAAGTAATAAAATGCAGTAGCAATGCTTATTTTTAGTTAACATTTCTTCCTAAACCACAATGCTTAGAAACTTATTTGTGCAAATGTTTGCAAAGTATTAGCACAAGCATGATTGTACTTTGAGGTGTTGAACTTGGAATGTTAGGTAGCAGTGTTCAGCAGTGCTCCCTGCCTACCTTTGCACAAATAAGGAACAGGGAGAAAATGTCATGAATGTGATTAAATGTAGAACAGATGTGTTTTAGTTTAACATGTTGCATATATACACTTTGCATATTGGAGCCTACCTTTCACATATTAGGGCAAAAGCTTAAATAAAACAATAATTGTTGTGCTTGACTTTCCTGTTTGAGTGACGTTAGGCAGTGGGCAAAAAAGGTTTACTGCTGAAGGAAAAAAGTGACAGCTTTAATTTGTTTATCCTTCCATAGCATAAACAGGCTTAGCAGTGAGGCATGGTTGTCAGCACTCTGGACAATACTACCTGGAGAAAATTCACCTCTCACCCAACTTTCCCTATGTCACAAGGTATAAGCTCAGTGAGCTAAATTAAAAACTAGAGTTGAAGTAGTGTTCGAGTGCAGTCAGCAGATCGTTTTACAAAAAGTGTTAACATGTAATTATTGTAATTACTTTTGATCATGACTGTAAGACTGCATAGGAATAAGTATCCTAATACATACATCTCAACCTCTTAGTGCAAGAAATCTGGACAACTCTTTACAGAATGGGGGATAAAGGCCCAAAAATAAGGACAGATTTTAAATATTGCTCTTACAAACTTAGAAAGTTGCTAGAATAACAGGATTTGTCTTAGCATGCATTTTTCTAAAGGGGATGAAGTCTGAAACTCAAATGTATATAATTGTTTAGTGACTTCAAGCCTTAGATCATTCCAGTGATTTGCCAGAAAATCACAATTTTTTATGAGGATCAGATAACAATATGAGACAAAAATCTGGACATTCTGTGAACATTTGTACAGTTGAGTTGTATGATATTCCTAAATATGTTGATTGCCCAAATTGTCAGTATGTTCAATAAAAGCATTCAGTAGGCAGCAGTATTCATTACAATTATATCCAGCAGTGAGATACATATGAGAGAGTAAGTCTACTACAGTTTATTACCTTAACTCTACTTTACTATAGCCATTTTGCAATTATACTTAAAATGTCATTTATCATGAAATGCTAGACTTGTCCATTGCCAAACTTCACAAAAATGCTGAGGACAACAACTGATAAGACAAAATGGGGTTATATAGATACATAAGGCAACACATTCACAGGAAAGACACCTATAAAAACAGGCAGCAAGAGTTTCACCCAGTGCTGGACTCAAACCATTGTCACAATAAAACATTAAGTTTACAGACTTGATCATTATCTTAACACCTCACAAAGAAAATCCCACTTCACACCTATCAAAATCACACTGTTGAAGGGACAGTGACAACCTATTCAGCCAATGGAAGATATAGATATTAATCTTCAGCAAAGTAATGACTGTATGAAAATGGCATAAGATGAAATTTACATCCATCAGCCTAATAAAATGTCAACAGTACAAAAGTGTGGGAGAGAAGGGGTGAAGATAGAAACAGATGGACAGACACATATCAAAGGTTGGTGCTATGGGTCATACATTTACATCTTTATGGTATGTCCTCATTATTCATCTGCCATGTTCCATATCATGTACTGATGGCTCTGGGGATCAACACACTGTAGGAGAGACAAAATCTGATAAAGACACTAGTAGAATAAGGGTGGTTTACAAGGTCTTCCTTTTGGCAACAGTATTCAAAATCTGTTTAATAAAGTTTGTAACTGGATAAACATTAAGATATGTCATGAAACATAACATAGAAGTATAGCATCACAATAACAAATAATGTGGTCTTCATCTGGAATCAAACCCTTGATGATATGGCCAAAAAAACAATCTTCAGGCAAGTGTGTTATGTCAACACTCCATAGAGGAAGGTGGACTTTGCTACATCCAGTAGGCAAAGAACTGCTAGAATAACTCTTGCCAAGTAAAGCCTTTGTTCTGCCTTTACTCTGTATTCTAATTGTGCAGTGTGAGGATAACTGGACTACTGTGGGGGATGACAACAATTGACCAGGTTTTCCCATAGGACATGATCAGCCATTCACTTTCACTTGGCATTGGTGCATTGGTGAGTGATGCCAGACTCCTTGCAAATGTTGAAAACAAAAAGTGAAGGCTTTCTTATCGGCACTTTCTAGCCATGTATGTATTATATGTGATTTGATTTTTTTTACCAGATTAGACATGTGAGAAAGGGGTTGACAGGAAAGCAATGAAATGGGAGGGGCAAGCAGATGGGAGGACATGTGGGAAACAATGCAGGAATTTGCAGGAAGGTAGTGGGGGAGAACCATATCTATCCCCTTCTTCATAACAGAAATGTATTAATGTAGACAGAATTTTCTGAATTTGGATTGTCACCATACAAGGGAAGGTGACAACAACAGACTCAGAGTAATATTGTACAGCCAATTGTACCAAATCAAGTGTGTCAAGAAGACACATAGGTGAAGTGGAGAGCAATGTACGTGCCATTATTTATTGTGGTACAGGTGCCCATTTTTTATTTATTTATTTCTTGCTTTAAAAGAGACAGGAAAGTTGTGGAAGAGACTTAGGAATGTGAGGGTCATGGTATGATAGGTGAGGAAGCAGGGGCAGAAATACAGGGCATACAAGACAGTCTGGGATGGAGATGGTCACAAAAGGTTGGGGGACACCATGACTGGGGATAGCTAGGGGCCATTGGAGGGACACCCATGTCAAGCCTAAGGACTGTGAGGATCTAGTTCTTCTGTCACAGTTTCCATCAATGCTCAACATGACATTATCTTGGCAATATGACAAAACACTTTTTCTACACAGTTAATTTGGGCACCAAGGCCCTTTTCTATGATACCCTCCATCAGCCCTGTCACCTGGGTGACAAAATCACCACCTCCACTACTACTACTCCAAAATGGCACCAATACACTAGCAGCCAGAGCAGAGCTACCTGGTACAGATGCGGCAGGTAGGTTAATGATTGTGGAGGCAGCTCTGACAGTTTGAGATGCTGAAGTTCTGGGTGTTGTTGCTGCAACCTGTGGAGGGATGGTGGGCCAATTCACAGCAGTCAGTCTACCTCTCTGTGCTGAAGGTAGGTTTTTGTAAGCAGAAATGTATAACAGCAGAATATTTTTAATCCATATAAAATATTTAAAAAAAAATTGAGAGAAGGAGTGGGATGAATAAAAAAAAAAACAGAAAATTAGATACATGGCATGTCTCATGACTATATCATTTCACAAAATACATTTATGATAATCAGGTCTATACACCTTTGCCGCTTCCCGGTATGATGGGAAGGTCTTACTCTGTTGCACCATTAATCAATTGTACTGCCATGACATTATAAATACAATTGTTTGTTTCAGTATTGCCTTGTTGCATATGATTACAATAGTTATTTGGCTTACGGCAAGATATGATGCATACATAGCCCATGCCACAATGAGGCGATTTAATGTGTCTTTGTATGCCTCCCTGTTTGCTGCAATGTCTTCAGCAGCTGCAAAATACAGAAGAATAGACATGCAAGCATAATGAATACCAGCCTTGGCAGTCTACTGCATTCAATTTCATTGAATGCTGATGGGTCAGTATATTTACACAACTGAGGGGTGTCAGCAGTTCTAAACATAACAACTGCATTTTCATGATGGAAGTAAATAGATCCATTGCCAAACAGAGAGGAAGAGATTTTATCAAACAGCAATGAAGGTGTGAAACATGGTGAGATTTGCCATATGTAATGCTAAACCTATCCACACTTTTTTCATTGCCAACACTAACACGCTTAATGGCTTGGATTTTAAGCCTTGGTCTTTGGAAGGTTAAGCAGAATGACTTGGGACATAATTTTTCAGGAAATGCAGTGTAAAAAATTAGTTGTACAAGGTGGAACCAAACCTGTAGAATAAATAATTGCATAAACGTCAATGCAGGTTATTACTGC
The DNA here is from genome assembly GCF_019279795.1 of Protopterus annectens. Classification (NCBI taxonomy): domain Eukaryota; kingdom Metazoa; phylum Chordata; order Ceratodontiformes; family Protopteridae; genus Protopterus; species Protopterus annectens. Next base: position 132,020,249 of record NC_056729.1, read on the forward strand.
TTAGTGCTGCAGGAGAACTGCCCTTCAACTATAGTCATTACAGATATATACTGCATTCAGTATGAATGGAGATATACTTCAGATAGGCCTGTATATGTGTGACTTTAAGAAGTCCAGGAATCTGCATTCCTATGAAAGAGGCAGTATTACTGTTTGCAAATATATGCCAAATTGATAGACTTTCATGAGCTGAGTAATACAGGCTGGGGTATGATACATGCATACTTTAGAACACATACAGTCCTAAACACAGAGTTGGGCTATGTGAGGCATCAAGATGATCTTAACTAAAGTATTGTGCACATCATAGATAATGCAAGTGCATTTTTTGATAAATTATCACAATTGTCATACTTAATTACATATACAATCAACTGGGTTTCTTAAGTGAGTAATTTAAGAGAGATGCTACCTAGAAAAATGTAGATATGAAAGCATTAGTGATACATTTCTTGCAATCAACCTATTTATGATAGCCATTGTATGTACTGATGCTTTCCTAATGAATGTGCTGTGAGAAATGGCCTTCTGACACCCTTTGTAAAAAAAAATATATCTGTACTTGAAGCCTGGATCACCTGTGTTCTGTCTCAAAAGTCAGTATGTTATACCTTGTATGTCACAGACAGTTCCACAGCAGGTGGATGTTCTCCACTTTGTACTGTCCAGACTGCTGAAGTCCACAACTCACTTCTAAGCCTGTTTGTGCTGCAGAGTCTGCCCAAATTAAAATTTTCACTTTTTGTCCCTTAAGCAGGTAACCTTGATTGTGTGTCACTAAGCAGCTAGCAAATACAGAAGGAAAGAAACAGAAAAAAAGCATATGAAGGTGTGATGAATGTTAGTCATAAATCTTGACTAATAATTTCTGCATTCACTTCACACAGGATATATATGAACCTCAAAGCAACTCTGTTATGGGTCCAAAGTCACTGCATTTACAGATTGTGCCATAGAAAGAGGTGTATATATCATGTGCACATCACCAGGTCACCCTTTGGTCAACTGGTGCCCTAGGCAAAAGGGACACACACACGCACACACAGACACGCACACACACACACACACACACACACACACACACACACACACACACACACACACACACACACACACACACACGCACAAGCACACATGCACACACACACACACACACACACACACACACACACACACACACACACACACACACACACACACAGTGCCTTCATACTGGTCTACCTACACCATCCAGATGACTTTTTTCCTTCCTTTTTCTTTCTTTTTCTTCTTCACAGTTTGTCTTACCATTCAGTTTTTTTCTGTATTCATTCAACATATGTTAAATAAATAATGTATTTACTACAAAAAATAAACAAATAAATACTGGAAAAGCTCTTCTGCTGCCTGTCCAAAGAGCTCTTTACCAAAATGCATATAAATGATGAGTACAAAAAAGGAAAAAATGTCAGTAATAACAAATATCATGGAGTTATAATAAAAATGTGGGATTGTGAGGTTTCCTAAATCTGTGTATGTTACAATCTGATCATATACTCAAGAAATATGCATTACCTCAAACAGCACACTGTCTGGATTTGAAACCTTATGTCAGTGCAATAGCAGCATGCATCAGTTATGGTGTTCTCCCTTTGCCACCAGCACAAGCTAAGAGTAGTGATCTGAAAATGTGCATACTATACATATCTGACGGAGAAGATCATCAAATGACAGGTCTAGCAGTAGTAAGATCAGAAACTGGTCCTTTCTCATTTGCTTGAATGTGTAGATGAATGTGATATTAGCTACCCATATGCACAACCCCTTGAAGTTGATGTTAGTGCTGATTTGACAGACAGGACAAGCATGTCCAAGAACCAATTCCAGGTATGCTATATATAAGCATTTACATCCATTCTAGATACTACTTGTAGATCTGAAAACATTGAGACATGTGGCTTAGAAGAGACATTCCAACAGATATTGTGTGTGTGTGGGGGGGGGGGGGGCAGTCTGATTGATTCGGCAATATTTCTTAAGGGGAAGATAGGCAAAGCATTATTCTCTTGTGTTTGTGCCATGTGCATTGTGATGCTTATTAGCTTTCTTTCCACTCCCTTTCTCTTTTCCTAGAGGTATCAGTTTTACCATATGAAAGACCACCTGCACATAGTAAATACAAACTTTCTTTGCTTAGTAATAACCATTAGTTAGATGTAAGTCTGAGGAGAAAGTAAAAGTCTTGTATTTCTTTAGCATCTGAAATCATTTAACATGTGTTTAGACAACAGTTTGGGTCATTTCCAGTCACTATTTCTCTTCTTGTGTTTGTTGCTTATTATCACAGGTGATCCATACAGTGGCAGGATAGAACTTGTATCTCATGATGTCAGAGTATAGGTAGCCTCTGGTGATGGTGGTGGTGATATAGAGGCATAGTCAGGGGGTACAGCGGTTCAGTCTGACAACTTAGGTGGTAGATTACACATGCACTGTCCTTATTTCAGATGCAGTCAATATGCCTATGCATACTCATTCCACTGAGCTCATAGATATAGGACAAGTTAAGGGTGACACAGTTGATCGGGGTAGTGTGTTTATTCTGGTTGCATAGCTGGTTGAGTCTGCCTGTAGCCATTGTGTGGGCATTTTACTACATGGGAGGGTTACTAGAGGTGCCTACTGTCCACCCTTACACTGAAGCTGGTGTGTCATTATGTGCCACTAGATGTATGTATAGGGCCATCATGGAGGCACAGTCATGTTCCAGCAGCACCTCAGAAGAGATGGTGTGAGTCTTAAACATGGCACATTCTGGCATGCATAACTACCTTAACTGTGTGGGTGACTCACTGGCTAGGATGAGTGATACACTGGATCAGGCAGTGTCTATGGTAGAACATCTGTTGGAGGAGGGTCAGCATCCATGTGTCCATAGAGGCACAACATTCTCTGGTGTTAGCTGACATGGCCATGCCAGATCCCGTACTGGCACTACTTCCACTGTTCTGTCAGTGATTGAAGTGTCCTCACCCAGATGTGGTAGACCACAGGGTTGTGGTCCCAGACATAATCATGATGACAGCTCATCCAGCAGACATTGCTCACATTCAGGGAGCACCCCCACTATGAACCAGGGACATAGAAGTGGCAGTGCAACTCCTGGCAGATGCAATTTGCATGGCCATGAGAGATAACACTGAACTGTCCACTCTACCATGCACTGGTCACATCTGTCCAACATGCCAGGATGTAGTGCTAGTACAGAGCTTGATTGTGGTCATACATACATTTCACAAACACTGACCATACTGATTCACCCACATGCAAGCTTGGAAAACCACGATGTTGATTGGGATATATATCTTTTAGTAAAGATGAGAGGTGTGCCATATGTGTGAGTCATGGTAACTGTTTTGGTTGCCTGCACACATGCTGAGGATGGTTCCTTGGGTATTGCAGACAACCTGAAAGCTGACTGAGTGGAACCCCTTCCTGTTGATGTATGTCCTTCTCTGTTCACCAGGTGGAGCTTTTATTTCTATGCAAGTGCAGTCTATGGCCCCCAAAGACTTCAGGGAAATGTGTTAGAGCACAACATTCCTGCATTGTTCTTACTCTCTCCTCTGGTGTGCATTGAAAGTAGATATACTCCCTTGCATATTCTAGCATAGCAATAAGACATTGGTACAAAATTCTGGAGGCTGAGGCCTGTGATACTCCTAATATATCCCCTGTGGATCTCTGGAATGTATCAGTAGCTAATATCCTTAATGCTGCACATGCCTTAGTTTCCACTGGTACAGGTTCTCCTCTATTCCCCCTAGGTCCTAGGTGGGGGCAGCAAAGGTTGCAGAGTTCTTGTAGTGTTTCCCTATCAACCTTGCATTACTTTAATATTTTAATATTGTGTAGCCCATATGCTAAATGAGGTCTGAACACACTTCTTCTTCTTCTTGGATGAATGAGGTCTATCAGTAGCAGCAACAGCATAGAATTGAGCCAGTTACACATACACTTGCAAGAGAGCAGCAGCATCCCCTAACATTGCTTTTTTTTTCAAAGTGTGATGGTGGCTGTCTTCCAATAGGTTTTGGAGTTCATGGCAAAGAGCTACACCAAGTCTACAAAATTACTTTATAGATTCCAGAATGGCTTCATAATCTTGACTGGTTAATTAGCATGTAATTCAGCCAGTCATGCTTTCATTAGCGTACTGTGCCATTTACCTTTCTTTTGAAGCTCTACAATGTATAGAACTGTTTCTTCTTCTTTCGGCTTTTTCCCACTTAGGGGTCGCCAACAATGGATCACCTGTCTGCTCATGATTGGCAGTGGAGTTTTATGGTGTAGAGCTGCCAGCCCAGCACCCAATCTTCCATGGAAGGCACACACATGCACACACTCATGCCTAGGGCCAATTTAGAGTATCCAGTCCACCTACAGCATGTCTTTGGGATGTGGGAGGAAACCAGAACACCCAGAGGAAACCCACGTGACCACAGGGAGGATATGCAGACTCAGCACAGAAGGCACTCCAGCCAAGGATCGAACCGGAGAACCTTTTGTTGTGAGGTGGCAATGCTAACCGCTGCACCACCGCAGCCACCCTAATTTATAGAACTGTTTAATTAATACAAAAAGAGCTCATTATCATGTGCACCTTTCGCTCCATGCCATGCATATAATAGCAGCTCAGAGACTGGCTGCTCATGAATCTGGTCCCATATGTAAAAAGAAAGGCCAATAAATAAGCAAACTAGAAGTTAGTACACCATAAAAGAGTACATTACTGGCTGGTGTAATTTGACAGCAGCAGCAATCCCTCTGGAGACATTTTGGAGGATGATGTTTTTTTCCCATTTGTAGGCACACTATAGTCCAACCAACGAAGTTTCTCATCTTCATTAGGAGTTAGTCAGCATGAGAATCGGCAAATTTATAGTTGAGGGAAATCACTTAATGTTATTGTTAATGACAGGAAACAGATCATATCAAAGGAGTAGTGCATTGTGGAGAAGGAAAGGACCTATGCAAACAACAGACAGCGTTACTTTGCATCATGGGGATAAACAAATTGTTCAGTTTCATATACAGGACTCGGGATCCTATCTTCAGTGGTAACTGGACTGTTGCTTGCAAGGGCAAAGACATGCATTGGTGTGGTGGACCCATCAGTCTGTAGAAAAACCAGAATTTTGGGTGACACAATTGTTTCATTTGGAAGCATTTAAAATAAGCAAGTGCGGAGTGGGGGAAGCCAGAACAGCAATGAAAAGGCTTGCATCCTTTTGAAACATTAGTGTAGTGGGTGATGTAAACTGTATCAGGAACAATGTCAGTGGAGAACTTATAGAAATGGGGAAAGAAATATCTGCCATAAACAAGAATGGTGGGTAATTATCATTGCCCAGAATCATGACAAAGAGTTGTTTGAAGGGTGAATTAGCAGCTTACATAAAGGAACAATGTTTTCATATTGTGATGGCAGCAACAGCAATAATATTGCATTCAGACAGAAAAAATCTGCCAGTATGAATCTGCAAGGTAACACTTGTTTATTAAGGAGATAAATTGGAAATTCAAGTTCAGATTTAATGTTGTGCCTATTTTCTATGCATTTTACAACACAAACTTTAACTCAAACAATATAAAACATTTGTTGAAACCTAATAATGTATGTATATGTATCTTTATCTCTATCTATATGCAAATTATAGTATATACAATAATTTGCTAAGAATAGGCCTCACTGGGAATTTTCAGCTATAGCTAGAGCAGAGCAAATTACACTATATATAACTTCAATGCTACAGAAGAGGATAACAACGGGAAATATCAACCACGATTGCACAGACTCAAACCAGTATAAGAGCTTATAAATAAAAGGTATAAATTCAGTCCAAAAACAAAACAATACAGTGTCCTAATGTGTTCATGCAGTGCTGAGTAACTTTCTATAGAAGTGATCCAATGAACAAGCAAATGTTGCATCAACTTTAAATATACAAACAGCAGAAAATCCTAACTGTGCATTCAAAATAAAATAACTGACGCAAATAATGCTCAAGAAATAGTAAACACTTATTAATCCTAGTTTTCTGGTCTTAGAGTATATAATTCAGCAGTCAAGGCATCAAAAGAATATTTGCTGCTGGATTTCTGCATTTTGATGCTATTTCTTATTGTATGATACAAAAAAAAAAAACCTTTGTGTCCAGCAATCTGCTTCCAAAACTGCAATCCACAAACCACCATAACTGGAGCTAGATTGCCAGCTGTGGTTCTTGCTCTCACCGTTAATTTTCTTTATTTATATAAGATAATCACATTCAGTACAGATACAGTGCCAAAACTGACCACATCAAACCACTGTCAAAATACAACAAAATCTCTGCGGTCTGACAGCCATCAGAAATAAAGTGTGGTTTTTATGTAAGTGAAATAATCGAGGTAACATAGAAATGTTAACAAGGACAGTCAGCAATGTGGGTTTACAGTAGAGACTAGAAAAGGTAGCATATTCTGCACTGAAGCTGCATACAGACCCATTACTTGAGCTGGAAAAAAATTGAAGAAAACTGCAGCAGCATCCTTGGGATGGTATGACAAAAAACCAGAAAGGCTCATCCAGACTCCGCTATACTTTGCTGTGAAGGAAAGATTAGTTTGCTGTTATTTTTTGTATTACTGTATTGCCTTTCTATATTTTGAATACTGTAGTTTGTTTTCTTTACTTTGTGTTTTGCTTGAATTCTGTTTTAACAGCATATTAAAACTTCAAAAGAGACCACAGCTCTCTCTGTTCTGAGTCAGGCAGAATTTTTCCCGCCCTCTCACGCATTTGAGTTGTCTTGTTAAATACCACTGTCTTTCTAGTTGCCCGCCTCTTATGTTAATCTGACCATATTTCTCATTTCTCTCTACTTTCACTGGCTTATGTGAGTAATCACAAAATCATCATTTTTGAAATCCCACCCCTTCAATTATTTAAATTTATTGGCCATCCTACAGTATTTCATAGTACCAAAATATAAAAGTGACCACCCCTTTCAATCCATCTTGCTGTTTTAAAAATAGTAACTCTCCACTAAACCTTAACTTTTTAAACAGGTAAAACTCAAGTTACCTACTTTCACATCTAACTTCTCTAGTGCACACTGCAGTGCATTCTTTTCCATCTTACCAAGCATCCCTGTGACTAGCACTTTCTCTAATACCTGCTGGAAAGCACTAGGAAGCCTTAAACTCATACAAACACTGAACTCTCCTTGTTAACAAGGAGAAATTAATAGTAGGCACTAAACAGCCTATAATTGCAAAGTACCTTGCTAAGTAAACAGCTCCTATACTTTACAAAGAAAAAAAGCCCCAAACCAAGCATGTCCAAGGGTCAGCTTCTGGTGATTTCTCCTGTCCACCTGGTGAATCTGGGCATACTGGGGCAATGCAGCAATTGCCTCATGTACACAGACAACCCTCTCCTCCTACCACCCAACACTACAACCTGTGAGAGATGCACTTACATAGCCAAAATGGAAGCAAAGCTCTCTCCACCCAAGATTGTGCTAAACAGTCAAGAGGAGAAGGTTAACACCCACACTACATCTCAAGCAACACATAGCCCTTCTAAACCTGCACCACCAACACCCACATATAGCAACACTAAATCCACATATGCAGAGGCCCTTAACTGTAACCTGCCCAAGCAACAAAGACCTCTGAAGCTGAAACGCAAACAAACACCAATCACAACCAATGTGTCACATAGTTCACAACACCAGTGTGCCACCCAGCAACAGCCCCTAAGGCAAGACAATGTACCTAACACTTTAGTCATAGGTGACTCTATAGTCCGGCACACTGATGTCCCTCTCACCAGGTTGAATAAGGAGAAAATTACAGTCAGCTGCCTGTCGGGTGCCAGGATCCGCCACATAACGCATGCACTCAAGTCACTCCACAACAAGTACAAATATGACTCTGTCATTGTCCATGTTGGAGTGAATGACTTGAGACGCACCTCCCTGGACTACATGAAAAGAGACATGGAAGAGCTCTCGGATCATGTGGCCCAGGCAGGTATGACCCTAGCCCTGAGTAGCATCCTGCCTTCGCCCAGAATGATACCACAATATAAGGATAAAATGATTGACTTCAACAATTGGCTAAGCTTATGGTGTCATTCAAAGGGGATCCAGTATCTGTCTGCCTGGGATGACATGATTGACAGACCACGATGCTTTGCCAGAGATGGTCTGCATCTGTTGCCCCTGGGATTCAGGTTACTGGCTAAGGCTCTTGCCACCCTATAGTGCCTTTTTAGGCAAACTTCAAAGGACAAAACCACCACCGTAACAGGTACAAGCATGCAAAATCTGAAGGTAATGCTACTCAATGCTAGAAGTCTAAACCTCAAAATGCACTCTCTCGAGGCACTCCTAAAATGGAGAACATCAATATATGTGCAGTAACTGAGACCTGGTTCAAGGCTCCACAGAGCACCCCTGCAATACCAGGCTACAACTCTTACCACACTTTTCGCCACAAAACCAGGACCAAAACACTAAAGGTGGAGGAGTGTCAATATTCACCAAGGATATTCACACCACCAGGCTAGTTGGCCAACACAATGTGTCTGAAATTCTCCAAGTGCAACTAACACTAGGTAAGACTGCAATCCAAATTGTAGCTTGCTACAGATCCCCACCATAACCCAAGATTCTCACTACAACTTTCTAAACATACTGGAAAATATTAAGATAGAACCAAACACCCTAATACTGGGTGATTTTAACTACCCTGCCATTAACTGGGAAAACTACTCATGTCCCAACAGCTTTGCGCAACGGTTCTTGGAATTCATAAATTCCAATGCCATGGATCAACTAATCCATAGTCCCACCAGGGCTCCAATATCCTAGACCTGGTCATTACCAACATGGGAAATCAATGCTCCATACCTATGGTCACCCCTCATTAGTCAGGTCTGACCATAAGCTAATCACCCTTAACATCCACATCCCACCCCACCCCCAGTAAAGAAACCACCATAAAAACTTCTCCAAAGCCAACTTCATGCTACTCAAGTCAGAAGTGACAAACTTCATAACACCCATGCAGACGGGAACTGAAAGTTCAACTGCTGAATCCTACACTAAGGAGCTGTACGAGCACATCCACTCATGCATGAATCGTGCCATCCCAAATAGAACCAAAATGCTCTCATCCAAAAAAAGGAAGCCAATCTGGTGGTCCCCTTCCATAAACAAACTTTACAACAAAAGGAAGAAACTTTTGCAGAAAAGAGGAAAATCCCAGGATGCAAAAAACTCCCTTACTGGCCTCAGTAAGAAACTGAGATGCCTCATAAAATCCTCCAAAGCTAGTCATGAAAATAAAATTGCCAAAGATTCCAAAGACAACCACAAAGCATTCTATAACTATGTCAAGAATCTAAATGGCAATGCTCAGATCTGCGCTGAGCTAAAACAGAATGGCATTAAATATACTGATCCAAAGGATATTGCCAATATCCTGGCAGATCGATTCAGTGCCAAATTCACCCCCCTCTCACCCCCTAAATGGCCCATCTCAATACCGGAAGATTGCCAAATTCCAGTAATAACGGCCACACAGGTACAAAACGCACTCTCTAAAGCCAAGAATACAGCATCCGTGGGACCAGATGACATCCGGGCTGTGTACTACATGAACTACAATATGAATTGGCACCTCACCTAAGTGTCATGTTTAATCATAGCCTCACCTCAGGTTTCGTGCCCACTGAGTGGCCAGTTATCCCAATCCACAAGGGGGGATCCACCTTGGATCCCGGAAACTACCGTCCCATCAGTCTGACAAGCCTTATCTGCAAGGCCATGGAACGTATTATCATGGAACTTATAAACAAAGACATTGGCAACCTTCAAACACTGGACCCCACCCAGTTTGGGTTTGTGAAGGGCCGATCTTGTCTCCTGAACCTGATTGACTTCTTTGAATCAGTCTCCAGAGCCATGGACAAGGGTAAGGTGGTCCACACAGCCTATCTAGACCTTGCCAAGGCCTTTGACACCATCCTCACTCTGGAATCATAGATAAACTTACTAAGTTGGGCATTAATCCCTATGTCACCCAATGGGTTGCTAAATGGCTTACTGATAGAACCCACACTGTAAAAGTAGCCGACTCCAAATCCAGCTCCAGACAAGTGACAAGTGGAGTACCTCAGGGTTCAGTCCTGGGGCGCTCTTGTTTGGCATCTACTTCTCTGAAGTACAGGTCAACACTAAGGGACTCTGGCTAACAAAGTTTGCAGATGACTGCAAACTGGGAGCCATTATTGAATCCCCAAATGATGTGGATACTCTACAAAAGGGCCTTACAGAAACAGATGCTTGGTGCCAGAGCCATGGGCTCAAGCTCAATGTCAAGAAATGTATTGTTATCCCTTTGGGAAAAACATGTATCCATGAATTACCATATAGGTGGCAGTACACTAAACACAGAAAGTGTGATAAGAGACTTAGGGACACAGGTGGACAGTGGTCTCACCTTCGATAACCACATCGCCACAACAGTCAGGAAATCCTTCTATGTGGCACACCTCATCACGAAGAGATTTTCATCCAGAAAAAAGGAGGTCATTGTCCCACTGTACTCATCCCTCATTAGACCCATTATAGAATACAACGCCCCATTTGGTATGTACCTCTCAAGACATCTGCAACAACTGGAAAGGCCTCAGAAATACCTCACTAAAGAATCACAGGCCTAAAGCAGATGCCCTACGCTGACCGCCTTAAAAAACTCCAGCTATACTCTGTCACATATCGTCTACTCAGAGGCGATCTCTGCTTAACATACAAGGCCATGTCAAACCCAGAGCTGTTGGACATGCTACACTTAAAGAAATCCCAATCCCTCAGAGCTACACACTCCAGGGATCTAAACCTTGTCATCACAATAAACAAAACATGCTGGAGGGATAGGTTCCTGACCCAGAGACTCCCCAGACTCTGGAATAGATTGCCCATACATGTCAAGCAGAGCGCCTCTTTGGACCTCTTCAAGAGGAACCTTGACGATTGGATGGGAGAAAGGAAATTCACCCCAGGGATCACGTCAGTCGCCCTGCTAGACAGGGGTCCAGGAAAGTAAATGTGGGAAGAAATAGCCAGGGAATTGTTATGGCTAGGCTTGTATAGGCCCTAGGGCTGATAGCCTAGTACCAACCTATGAACCTATGAACCTATGAAAAGGAGAGCTGCTGATGAAAGTTTGATAAACACATTGAATGCAAGTTCTTGAAACAGTAGAATGTTCTTGATTTCCTTTATTTGCAGACCTCAGATACGTGACTACTAGAAGTAGAACCTGCTGAAGAAAAACATTCTTAGACCTGCCATGATTGTAAAATGGGAGCAAAAGGAGAGATGACGTCAGATCTGTACTTAAACAACCAATTGGGAGTACGTTTTTCATTTTAAATTACAAATGCAAGTTAGTCAAATATGAATATTTTGAGATGTATGGTAAGAAATACAAATGGGACAGCTGTTCAGAAAAAAAAACTCTAGCAAGCAGGTAGGTAGTGTGAAAGATTTAAATTGAAGAGAAAATGAGGAAACAAATGCTCAACACAGAAGTGACATATCTTTGGATCGGAAATGCAAATAATGGAAAGGGGAAAAAGGAAGAACTGAATCTCAAACAACATAATATCAAAAATCATGGAAATATACTGCATTTATAAAATATAAAGAACAGATTAAGAATGAGAAAAAGATTCAAATAGGCAAAAGCAGGAAAAGCAGCCTTGAAAACTATGAGAACTAATAAAGATAACTGCTTCAGTCAAACAGGTACATTTTCTGGATTCCTTTTTCACTCCCATTGTTTCATCATATGGCCTTTCTATCCTTGTTGTCCTGGACATCTCTGGGTAAACCAGCACTCCTTTTCTTTTTCCAGTCTTACCTGGCTCTGTTGCAGAGCTCAAGGGTATCCAGGTGAGTCTAACCATCACAATAACTGGAGGGGCTGCTTTATGCAGCCTACCCGATTTCTCATCCCCTCAATACCAGTCTTGCTGGTAGCAACTGAGAGGTGGGTATGCAATGGAGCTGTGTGGCTTATATCACCCTGCTTCTGCAGCAGCTTAGCCATGCCCACCACTCTATATCCATTTGGACCAAGCCTCCCAATGGTGATGCCCCCAGCTTCCACCATTAATCATAACAGGAGTTGCCCACAGAACTGCCCTCTTACCAGGGATCATAGGTTCATAGGTTGGTACTAGGCTATCGGCCCTAGGGCCTATACAAGCCTAGCTATAACAATTCCCTGGCTATTTCTTCCCACACTGTTTACTTCCCTGGACCCCTGTCTAGCAGGGCAACTGACATGATCCCTGGGGTGAATTTCCTTTCTCCCATCCAATCATCAAGGTTCCTTTTGAAGAGGGCCACAGAGGTACTCTGCTTGACATGTATGGTCAGTCTATTCCAGAGTCTGGGGAGTATCTGGGTCAGGAACCTATCCCTCCAGCATGTTTTGTTTATTGTGATGACAAGGTTTAGAACCCTGGAGAGTGTGGCTCTGAGGGATTGGGATTTCTTTAAGTGTAGCATGCATGTCCAACAGCTCTGGGTTTGACATGACCTTGCGTGTTAAGCAGAGATAGCCTCGGAGTAGACGATATGCGACAGAGTATAGCTGGAGTTTTTTAAGGCGGTCAGCATAGGGCATCTGCTTTAGGAAAAATGCTTATCCCTCTCTGCTGGTCCATTAGTCACCCAAGCCAGTAATTAAAGTCAGGATGACCAGACTATGGTCAGGGCTCTACCCCACTATGCCACCAGAGTGACAAGCAAGTAAATAATTTAGCAATAATCCACAGCTGAGACTGTGTGAGCTGTGGGTATTCACTGCATTATCCCCACACAGGAGTGCATTGTTCCTACTGTATATTTGCCTATTTTTGCTTCTCCTAGTAGACAATCAGCTGCTCCCAGGGCAAGTCCATAGCTACTCTATCTACAAAACTTCTGATTTCTTGACCAGACTATCTCAGACCCATGATCAGGGTTAGTAAGGAGACTGAAGTACCTGCGGTAACACCCACAGGGCTGGTAGTGAGTATCGCATCTTTAACTCCCCAAGGGGCTTGATGTCAGGAAGATGCTCTGTCACCTCCAGGCACCATTTATTGTGTTCATCTTTTGGCTCTCTACCAGCTTGAGCAATGTGTCTATGTGTCCCGTGTGTCATCTGTGTGATTCCTCCAACCTCCTCCCCTGAACAGACATATGCCCGTCCCTTCTGCCTGTGCCATCCAGCTCACTTGCCCTATAGTCAGAGTTGTTTTCTTCTATGCCATCAATGCAGGCTGCAATTATTGCTATTATACAATGTCATTATGAAAAAAGAGAAGGCAGTTGAAATTGCTTACTTTTTTAAATAATGACATCATAATCAAAATTTCTTGTTTGTGTTGCCTTTTTTCACCATATTCCATGGATGGGTGAGACATCTTGATGTTCTGCACATGCATTGGACATGTACATGTTAACACTGATGTAGTGCTTCAGGCTGAATGCAGTTTGTGCCAATTTCTTGCAAATATTCTGTAATGCACATGCATATTTGTGTTTAGCCCAGAAAGGTTGTGGATTACTGAGCTCCCAGCAGTGAGTTGGGGGTATTTTTTTAATGTATGCATTTAGGGATGATGAAAGCTTGTCTTCCACCTTTTTGATCATTTTGTTTGCTTTCCCCACCTACCATTTTTGCTTGAAGGTAATGCTGGGTTTTCCAAGGAAACACCGATTGATTTCTCCTATCACCATGCACATTTTTACATAAAATAGATTGCAATGCTTGAAGCCTTTTATTAAATGCATTTAAAAAACAAGCGTAAGAATAGCGACAATAAGCAGAATGGAATGGCAAGAAGTAATGCAAGCACATAGATTCACAAGAACAAGTTAGTGCCAGGCAAATTTGTCTGTAAAACCTGAGCATGTGACTAGAAAGTATTGGAATTTATTAAAGAATGTGATATCACAACACAAAATAGGTTAGACAAAAATGATATAATTGAGGCTTGGGTCATGGGTTTATAACCTGGATAAAATACTTGATAGGTAATAGCTCTCAAAGGATCAAGGGATATCTACTGAAAGCTGATGAAACCATGGAGATGAGTGAACAGTCTCACTGATTCAAGAACAGTGTCTAATATTTTTTAAAACATATTTGCTTGTTTACTGATTATCTATATCCCAGACGAGGCAGAGAACTTATGTCAGCAGGAGGCTCAGCCTGAGTAAGCCTGGGACTGCCTTGAAAATAATAAGACTTCAGGGTGGGGAGCACTCTGCAGAGCAGAACAGTTCCTCAATAACAGATACTTTTACAAGCCAGCAGCCTACTCTACAGAATAACAGCAACAGCGAAGGTGGTTAAGCATGCACAAATGCAGATTTGCACTAATATGCATGGGTGAGCATTACCTTGCACAGCATTATTTTGCACCAAATGACCATCTGCATGCTGGTTTCATCAGGTAGAATAAGGGGGAAAAACAAAAACAGTGTTAAGCAGGACCTAGTGGGGTAAAGGACAAAAGATCAAGTTATAAGGAATAAAAAAGGGAGAATAAAAATTATCACCACAAGAAGAGAGAGGGAAAAAGGCCAGCACTAGAGACATCCATGAGAAGAAGAAGAAATAATGGGAGTTTAAAAAGAGCATGAAGACTGATCAGGAACTAAAGCAGACTACCAGATGAATATGAAACAAACTATGTAAACGTCCAATGCAGAAAAAGGCTGGTAAGATGAGGGCATGGCAGTGCTGGGCTCAGTGTAAAGAGTGAAGGGAAGTGGTGTGGCTTAAGAGATTTTGCTGAACAGAGCAGGATGTGGATTATAATGGGACTAAAGGACTGAGAGAGGAAGAGAGCAATGAGCAGAGAAGAAGCTGGTAGGTACACTCTGACTGGTTTCTGCAGAACTACGTTATTATAGGTCAAAGTTGGGAATAAAGCAGTACAGCTGGGCAACATAAGAGAAAATGATGAGAGCTACATGGAAGGAAACAATGAGTAGTCACAGGTGGGAACAGTGACAGATCTGGGCAAAAGTAAAGAGGTGCAATTGACAGAAATCTCTAGTGAGGAGCATGATAGACAAAGGAAGTATGTAGTAGGCAACTTGGCTTGAGGAAAGGAATCTGAGAGGACATACATTTAAATGACAGCAAAGGCTGAGCAAGAAGGAGACAAGTGCAAGGCTGAAGGAAAAGGAACTCGGTAAGAGGAACCACTTATGGCAGAGAAGTACTGAGAATAGAAGGCCGACCATTATAGCCTATTGACAAAGAAGGAAAGCTAGCAAGTCAGTGTTTGATGAAACTCCAGAAGAGTCAGGTAGAGGAAACAGGGCCTTTAGTTAAAAGGCAATAAGAACATTAGCAACTGAAGATGCTGTCACAAGGGGATTTAGATGGGCAGTGACTTGTGCTTAGTATTCTGGTAGACATAGTTGTCCAGATAGCCATACAATTTCAGAAGAGTTCACCATGGAGGAAACACCAAGACATATCAGGAATTTACTAACCTTCTCAGAGGTACTGTCAGTGTCTGGATCTATCAAAGCAAGACAGAACAGGACATACAGGACCAAATACTCTCTGACAAGACTGGAAAAAGAACTGTAGACTGGAGTAGTTCAATGCAGACTGAACAAGAGTTAGGCAGGGATAAACTCCATTTCATATGTAAGGAAGTAGTGGTGCAAAAGATTTCATAGATATATTGAAGCAATAATCTTTTTGAAGACAGTTGCAAAATAATGGGGTGGAATGGACAGGAAAAAGATAACAGATGTTGAACTAGATAACAATAGAAAAGTTGGGGAAAGGGTTATGATAAATGGTGGAAGAAGCATTGGCAAGGAGCAAGATGATCAGTGATTTATAAGTGATAATGAATAAGCTGTCTATTTGGGGATTATGGACATCTTGATAAATAGGATGAGGAAAATGGCACATGATAGTCCTAGGCTACAAGCTCTGCAAAGATAGGAAAGGATCGGGTGGAGCATCTGCATTTGTAAGCAAAATGAGTGTAAGACACAGGTGGACATGGAGAAAAGGACAAGGTCTTAATATCATCTAGGTAGACATCAAGGTAAAGGGAATAAAGGGAGCAATGATGGATAAGTGCAATCTACAGGCTGTTCAACAAATCCGGCAAGGATACTAAGGCAACAAAATACACACTGAGGAGGAGGATGGAGGAGAAGTAGGAAAAAAGATCATCAAAAGCCAGAATTGAAAGCAAGTCAGCAATTATAATGTACAAGTAAGAACAGGATCCTAAATATGGTACAGTGACAATTGGAGTTCAAGTATTGGCTCTGCTACAAAATAGTAATCTCAATATGATGAAAAATATGTTTTGAGCATATGTGGGGAGTATTAATAGTAAGAGAGAGAAAAGGAGCTACGGTGAAGGGACTACTAAAACATCCGAAAGGCACTAAACATTATCAAAGGAAACTTGATAACAGCCAAGGGTTGGCAAAAACCTTGTGAGACAAAAGGAGCATAAGATGGGAACAGACAGTGTATTGGATCCAAAAGTAAGAGAACCCCTCCTCTCCCGTGCTATAGAGGGATACATTTTTAACTGCAGCCCAGATGACCTGTGTTTGATTTGTGGGCATAGGAGCTGGTAGGAGCAAGACAGGAAGATGGGAGGGAGTGGGTTACATCTTGGGAGGGGGAGGGTCACCTATTCTGCAACACCTTATGGGAGTTCTGGGTTGTGCAGTCAAAGCATTTTGAGACAGAGAGACATGCTCCCATGGCATAGCCGAGTAGTTCTGGAGGCAGTCATGCACAGAAGCTTGCATGTTCCTAGCCCATAGACTGGCAACTCTAGCATTTTTCAGAAGTTGCTGATGGTTGTTAGGAGCACCAGGGGGCCAGGGGAGACCCTGATGTCTACCTGTATGATGGTACTATGATTGGCTCTTGCCTCATGGTGGAACAAATGGGTTAGTGATGGCTTTCACCCCTTGAGGAATTAATGGACTAATAGGTCACAGTGGGTTGATTGTCAGCAACTAGAGGGGTTTCAAAAAACAGTAAGAGCAATGAAAAATGGTATCCACATGGCTATTTGGACTCATATCAGGAAACCTTGAAGTAAGACAGTGATGAAGTGCAAATTGCAGAGGCCGATGATGAAAGAAAGAAAAGGAAATTAGAATGAAGCTAGAAAGAAGGCACCCAAATGAGTTAGAAGAGTTAAAGCAAGCAAAATAATGGCAATATATTCTGACGAAGACATTAAAGGAGTAGAAAAAATAGAACAGAGAGCATTTTGTGATTCATATTGAAAAGAAATAAAACAGGCATGCAGACAAATGAAGTGGTGCTGGAAAGAAAAATAAAGGTGAAAGAGCGATTGAGACCAGGCAGAGATTTTCAGTGAATTATTCACATCTGTTAGTTAACAAAACAAAAAAAAACTGCATTGGAAGGAAACATGAACAAATCAGATTAAGTTGGAAGCACAAGGCTCTAATTCAAAGAAAGAACTGCCAGTTCTGAACTTGCATGTACTCCCTTGAATTTTTAATACCATGATACTCATTTGACGATATCCGCGGTGGTGCAGCGGTAGTGTTGTTGCCTCACAGCAAGAGGGTCTCCCGTTCAGTTCTCAGTTGGAGTGTGGGGAGTGCCTTCTGTGTGGAGTCTGCATGTCCTCCCCAAGGTTGGGTGGGTGTTCGAAAGACATGCGTAAATGGGCGTGCATTCGTTGAAGGTTGGACATCGAGCTGGCACCTCGGCGTTCGTGAAAATGTAATGCCAATCATTAGCGGACCGGAGTTCCACAGTGGCAACCTCTAACCGGGAAAAGCCAAAAGACAACAACATGATACTCATTTGACACAGTGTTATCTCTTTGTTCAGCCAGCTTAACTGCAGCATTAATGCAAGAGAAGAAAGTACTTCGCACTTAATTAAAAAAGTGCAAATTCCCAAATTGTGCTATCCAATTTAGAATGATATATTTAAGAATATGTGGTCTTTCAGGCTTTTGAGGAAGCTTAAGGTGGTGAATACAATTTCCCAAGCATGTTTTAAGTGATTTCATATCAAACTAGATCCCAGCAAGGCTTACTAACTTATCTCCATCAACTGAAATAAAGATGACTCTGGCTACCCACAGCAAATAGGTATATACAAAGTGTTAAAGGTACTACTGCACACACATTAATATAAATACCTTAGTGCTCAAGTACACTGTGATGATAAGGAGGTACTGCTAGTCATGCAAGTAGAAATAGGGCAGCGGATTTGTAACAAAAGCCAGCAGAGCTAGCTGGAATTTTGTAAATAATTATATTTCTTGTATATTTCAAACTGATTTGTACAGATGTTTGTGCTTATTTTGTTTGTGAGGTTTGCTTGTGTTAAATTTTATCAACTGCTGGAAGGAAAATAAATGTACATGTATTATTGTAACTGAATTGAATGTATACATTGTAGCAACATATACTGGAAGTGAAAAGGTTAATCTTAATCTACCTGGCTTTGCAAAATATTCTTGAAATTAAATTACTTTATGGGTTAAGGCATAAAGATGTCATCCCACAATTGAATGGAGCCATATATGCAATGTCTGTGTTAGAGAATAATTGGTAGCTCCTGTAGGAAGAGTGAAATGGTTTTATGACTTCCAGGAAATCTGAGCAAAGTGCTTCTCTGTATATGGTAACACACAGGTGCTACAATCCTGTCAGCTTCTAGTGTTGGTGATAGCATGGGAAACAGAGTCAGATGACTAGATGTGATGTCATTGTGTAATCAACTCTGAAATAATATTTAGATATTATATTGAGAAGTCTCTCAGTCAGACTGGACAGTCTGTTCTTGGAAACCTGAATAAAAAGACTCTCACCCACATCATCTTGCCTTGTGGTAGTAAGTAACTTAACTAGGGAACAGTAATTCTTTTAGATTAGTCAGGAAAATATAGTGAGATTTTTCTATAACTGTGTGAAACTTTCTATCTGTGTTATTTTTAATATTCTTTGTGAATGAAACTCTGGTGTTTACTGTAAATAGATATTTAGTATTTTCATATTATTTTATTATTTATTATTAAATATATTTAAACTTTTCAATGTGGCTGGTCCTTTTTAAAAATATTTCAGTTTTGGGAGTATTTACAAATATATTTGGTGATAACTTTGGCCACTCCTGAAATCCTGGGTGTTTGGTCACCATTACCATTTGCATTAATATTAATTCCACTCAGTATAATTGGATGTCATTTTAAGAGTTTTATAGTAACTGACTGGTCACAGTGAATCTACATTATAATCCGTGTAAAGTTGGTAGAGTGGGCAATCTTTTCCAGCATTTCCCAGGTATGTGTGTGTGAAAATTAAATCTAAAAGAGTGTGTGCATCAGCTACTTGGGGCAGGGACAAGAAGCACTGGTTTCACAGAGAGAGTGCTGGAGGACTTGGCTTGGACACTCAGCTGAGGACCTAGCCCTGCAGCTGTACCAGTGTGGAGTCTTACTGGGGACCTGGATGGAGACAGACAGAGAAATCCAGACCATTGGCTGAGTGTGTGCCCTGTGTGCTCTTAAGAGAAATTGTGCTTGATGCAGAGAGGCCTGCATTTGGAAATACTGAGTGCATCCATTTGTATTCCAAGTGAACATCCTTCTGCATTGTCAGTGGTGAGGATTTAGGCTCCTTGATAACTGGCCCAGTGTGAGAACATCACATATTGGCGGCAGTGGTGGGATCATATATTGGTGAACAGTGGTGTGGATATTGAACTTCTGTAGCCTGTAAGCAGTTACCACTAAAGGTGTGCATTCTCTCAGCAGCCATACAGTGAACATTCAGAGTTTCATATCGCAACAGTTTTATTCATTCACTTATTTATTTATTTATTTATTGTTAGTTTAGTTTAGTCAAGGAGAGCAGGCAAAATGTCAGTAGAGGATTATGACAAGCTGACAAAGAACTAGTTGGCCAAGATGTGTGAAGCCAAAGGACTGGTGTATGCTAATCTGACTAAAGAGAAAATGATTTCATCCTTTGTCACAGCTCAGAAAAGCATCTAGGAGGATAATCAGTCTGGTGATGGGAATTTGCAGCTCTCAGAAACAAGACAGTTCAACTTTTCCACAGAGGACTTAAAAATCCATCTGGAGTTAAAGAGACTTGAACAGAAGGCCAAACATTGGGAATTATAATCAGCAGAGAGCCTGTAATGTTGCGAGGCTGAAGAAAATGAGGAGCTGCATCAACATGAGAGGGAGATGCTAACTCTTCACCAGGGTCATGGAGGTAATGGGGAAGGGAATAACTGAACCCCAGAAGCAATAAAGGTCAGTAAATTTCTTTCAAACTTACAGAGGATGATAATTTTGATAGTTTTATTAATATATTTGAAAGAGTATGTAAACAGTATAATGTTGACCAAGGTCTCTGGGTACAGTTATTAACTGCCTTACTACATGGTAAAGCTGTAAATGCTGTTTTTAAATTGTCTGATATTGATTGTTTAAACTATCACAAAGTCAAGAAATGTTTACTTGAATGTTTTAAGTTAACACCTGAAGCTTACAGAAAAAAAAGTTTTGTGAGCATAGATGCAAGGCAGATGAAAGTGTGTGTGATTATATTGCTGATCTAAGCATTTATTTTCATAGGTGAGTGAGTGGGTGTCAGGTCACCACTTCTGAAGCGCTGGCAGACCTTTTGGTGAGGGAACAAGCCCTTAGCACTTTGCCTGAGGACATGAAAATCTGGTTGGTAGACCAAGAGTGCAACTCTGCAGATGTCCTGGGTAAAAAGGGGGATCTCTACTTAGCAAGCAGGACATCACTGATTATGAAAGGGATACTCAATGCTGCACATGGATATAAGGGAACCCATGGTGGGCAGCCTAAACTTCCCCAGCAGAGTCTGCCTTTAACAGGGGAAGCCACTAGTTTAGGTACATGGCCAGGGTCAAGGGTTAAATGTTTTAAATGCTACCAGTGGGGCCATGTAGCATACAGATGTCCATGGAAGCATGGTGGGGGAGCCAGCAAGTGGGTATAACAGTAGGCCAGTGGTAAGTTGTCTGGAGACAACAAGGGTGCCAAACTATCACAAGAGGTTATATCCTGTCTTAGTGGATAGAAAACAGGTCACTGCTAAGACAGACATAGTCTCTGACATAACTATTGTGAAGCCTGCAGTGGTTAAAGAGGAACAGTACTTGCTTGGGCAGTCCACTCCAGTCAGAACTTTAGGAAGCACCCCATTCGAAATGCCTTTGGCCAGGGTTCACCTTGAGTTGGAGGGTGGAAAAGGAAGCAAGCAAGTAGGTGTGTTTTGTGGATATCCCTGCAGGCGTCCTGATAGGAAATGATTCTGATAATGCAGAACCTTGTATGCATGCAGTTACATGCAGTCAGGCTTGGGGACAGGCATGTGGGTCTGGTAGCCTGGGGGAGACCCAGACAGACCTCATACCCGAAGCAGGGCTGGCGAGGTGGCTTTTTCAGGGAGGGAGTTACCCTGTAGCAGTGAGCTTTAAGGTCAGCCACAGCTGCCAGTAGCTATTGATATTGCCTTGGGCAGAGTGACTGCATAGGCAGAGGTGAGTGGTAGTACCCAGGCTGACAGTGAGGCACCACTGTCAGAGGATACCATATTTCCTGTGCAAGGGGAGCTGGGAAGGTTCAAAAAAGTAGAGCTGAGACAGGCTCAGCTCTCAGGCCCTACACTAAGAGGCTTGAGGGAGGTAACTAGGGATGCACCTGATTCTCAAGGAAAATGGAATTCTGTATATTGTAACAAAGGGTTACTGTTTAGAGATTGAACCCCTGAGGGAGGGCTGGAGGGTAAGGTAATACAGCAGTTGGTAGTGCCTAGAGCCAATCATCTGGCACTTCCTGCCATAGCCCATGACATTCCTTTTGCAGGTCATGTGGGCATAAATCATACTGAGAGACATATTATGCAGAACTTTTATCAGCCTTGGATTGCAAGGGATGTAACAGGGCACTGCAGGACCTGTGAATAGTGCTAAAAATTAGGCAAGGCAGGAGACAAGGTCAAAGCTACTTTGATGCCTTTGCCTGTGATTGAGGAGCAGTTTCAGAGGGTAGCTATGAATATTGCGGGGCCTCTGTGTACCCCAAGCTCCACAGGTTGTTGTATGGGCATAGGATGAGGGGACCTTTACATTTGATTCGTGATAAGTGGAAGGGTGAGTGTGAGTCCCACAGTTAGTCTGTTGTAGCAGATGTCCTAAACCTCAGGACAAGGCTCAGTATTAGCAGTGCAGAACATATGACTCAGTCTTAGTAACAGTGACATGACCTAATGCCAACAGTGCAGAACATATACCTGAGTCTCATTCATAATGACATCACTCAGTAACAGAAGTACAGAATTTATGCCTCAGCCTCATTCACATTCACATTCATATCAGTCTGTATCAACAGTGCAAAACATACACCTGAATCCTATTCACAGTGACTTTACTTAGTGCCATCAATCCATAGGTTATGCCTCAGTGGCATTCACTATCATATCAGTCAGTATCAGCAGCTGAGAACCTATATGTGGGTCTCATTCCAGTGACATAATTCAGTATCAACAGTGCAAATCAGTATCATAAGTGTATCTCACTATCCACAGTGCAGGATATGTAACCGAGTGTCATTCAAAGTAACTTCACTCAGTGTCAGCAGTGAACAGCGTATACCTCAGTCTCATTAACAGTGACGTGACTTTAGTACCAGCACCATAGAGCATATGCCTTTCACACTGACATCACAAAGTGTCAGTAGTATAGAACTTAAATCTTCATCTCATTCACAGCGACATCACTCAGGATCGGCAATATAGTACATATGCCTGAATCTCATTCACAGTGACATCATTTCCTGTCAGCAGTGAAGTACATATGCCTGAATCTCATTCACAGCAACATCACTCAGGATCAGTAGTGCAGTACATATAACTCTCACTCACAGTGAAATCACTCAGTACTAGTAGTATTGCAGAACATATTCCAGCAACTCCTGCCACTCGATAGCTTGGCTAACCGATGGACATCAATGTGAGACAAACCCTCATGATACCATTACTGATTATAACATACAACTAGATTACATCCAGTCCCCCATCTCCCTTACAGGGTTGTATTAGACTCACTTTCTTCTGTTAATATCTTCCTAATGTACCCCCCATTTAATTTACCTCCTCCCTTGTCTGTCATAGGTAATATGCATCATACTGTATGATCAAACAGCAGGGAGGCACACGCATTGCATATACATGTAATACCATAATAAAAGCATGCTAATAACTATTATTCACAGTATAAGGCATGTCGCTTCTTACTCCTGGCTTATCCACATACTTTTACTACTAAAAAATAAGTTATTAGCTGTCTGAAAATATTATAACTGTATTCTTTGTTGTTACAGAGAGATAGTTTACTCATTGTACCTACTAGTAAACTTAATGAAAAATCCAAATGGAAGTGGAAGGATTTGCTAACTAGATTGTATAACCATACTGAGTTGGGTGGTCCTCTGCATGATCCTGAAAATGGATATATAATATATATTATTTGTACAACATTTATTAGAAATTTGTTCATTCATTCATTGATTAATTAATTTCATTATACATTCAATTTTCCTTTCTCCAATTGTCTGATTAATTTAATTGAGGTTCATGGGGGCGTCACAGCCTAAATTAACACAACAAAATGAGAGCAAGTCAGTAAAACTAATCCTAAATAGGGGTCCAAACCATTGCAGTAATATATGGAAATACACACACACACACACACACACACACACACACACACACACACACACACACACACACACACACACACACACACCATCTTATGTGTGTGATCCATAAATCTGTATCGAACCTACAGCACATAACGTACAAGTATTTAGTTATGTGTAGAAAATGTGATGAAAGCTGCTGTGGCCTTGACTGTAAAAGACGTTTACCTATTTGACATGTGATTGGAAGTGACTATTACAAGAATTACTGAGAGGGGAAAATAGCAGGGCTCAAAGCTGCTCTGCATACTTATGGGTCTAAAGGAATCTCAGAAGCCAAATACAAGTCTGAAACAGGTTTTTGTTATGTCTTCTAAGTGTTGAGGAAAGCAAATGTGGCACAATATACAGTGCTGCTAAATGTACCTTTTAATATTAATAAAAAATGAAACCGTTATCTTTCTGCAGATGGAAAAGTACTTATATGTCAGTGAATCATAGAACAAAGGTCCCTATAGTCCTGACAGATGAACAGTTATACTGTTAAGACATATGGCAATGCTAATAATTAGCTGTGTTGTCAAGTTCCATTAACTCTTATAACCTTATTTCCCCATCATCAGTTTTTGAAGTATCTGCAAGCATTCATGAAAAAAACAAGAATTCCATGTCTTAGTAAGTCTGCTTTGAAATGTGCATTTTGAAGCTTAGTATATTCTCTGTTCTGGTGAGATATTTCAACCAATCTTTCTTACTGATGATCAACAATTCAGCCAATGCAATGAGAAAAGTTATGAATTATATAAATAGGTATTAAGTACTTGTTCTGCATAATTTACCAACCACTTCAGCTACTTTCTGCAACCATTGTTCTGCTGTTATAAATGACAACACATCATACAAAAAATAAGCTCATATCACTTGTAGTCCTACCAGTGGTGACTGGTGAACCTCAAAGCACAAAGCATAAAAGTGGGAGAGCTGAAGCACCTGAATAGGGCAAAGCTAGCTGGAATGGTAAGGACATATGGTAGGGGTCAGCTTTGAGTATGGTTAGACTTTTACATAAATAACTTAGTAAACATATATTGCATTTTATCTAAAGAATCTTCCAGCAGTAGCCTGTCTCATTATAACACATGCCAGAGAAAGTTTGAGACAGAGGCTTCTTTTCGGACATATGCTCTGGATGAATCCACTACAGTATAATACCCTGAGACTCAACACAAAGTGATTGACCATAGCTGCTTAAAAGTATATATTGAGTGCATATGTGATGTAAGTACATGCACTCTACTAGGATATAAGTGAAAGTCACACAATGACAACAGAAGAAAACTAAAGAAAGGGGGGCAACTTCTCATGGTTACTTCAACTCTTAGAAATGACAATCATTTAATATGTCTCTCTTTGTATGAGACAGTAAAATGTTTGAGCCAATACCCAACTGTCCTTAATCTCTCACCATTCCACAAAACAAACAGCTTCACAAACACTCAACCTAAAGACTCAAATTTCCATCAGTAAATAAATATGATGTGCTGGACGGACATATTTATCAATCAATGCTTCATCCATCTTTAGAATATTCTGCCTTTACAAATAAAACAGAGTGATGCCCTCACTCCCTTTAAAGCATGCTTTGACAATTGGATGGCCACTCCTAGGGTCATCCATGGCATGACTTGTTTTACCCTTCTGGAGGCAGGAAATGCTTTATGAGGGGGAATACTGGTAAGATGATTATGGGTCCATAGACTGAATGTGTCTTGTAAACTCAATGAAGCCATCAAAAGATACAATTGCTTAAATAACCACAACGTAGGGCAATACTCACCTCTACAACATGCAACTATAGGTTGACTTGAAGACTTACTTGAGTGATATCCTGCAAATTATAATTCTTCACAGTTACACTCAAAGATGCTATCAGTTGTTGGACACTCAAATAAGCACTATTTCAAACTGAAATTGAAAAGCCGTATTTTTTTCGGAACATAGGGACTGTTTCAAGAGTCGTGAAGAAAATGTTGCAGTAACAATATCTAAATTAGTCTGGTACCAAATAAATGATTTTAGTATACTAACAAATAAGCACCTCTTTGCCTCTAATCATCCCAGGATGTTTATCCATGTTCTTTCTTAAAGTGTTTTGTCACACTTGTATGGTGTACATTTTGTACCTCCATATATGCTACATAAAGTACCAATTAAGATCTTCATTCTGATGGTGAATGTTTTTACTTCGTTGGAAAGGAGAAAAAAGACTTTTTAAAATTATTTCCCTTGCACTAATGCCAATGAGGAGTAATGGTGATCTTTAGACTCAGTGACATCAACTCATGGAAAACAAGGGATGAATTCACAGACCTTAATGGATGCCTGCTGCACATGTGCAGACACAGAACTGCAGAGCACTACAAATAATGCAGGACGCTCGACATGTCTCCAGATAATCATTCCAAATTCTTGAAAGTATTAGAACTTCCTGTTAACAAAAACTCCTTGATTTTGGGAGGCTTAAACTGTCCCGCAATTAAATTCAGCATCTAGACTTCCAATGAAGGTTATGCACTGAAACTTCTGGGTTTAGTTAACAAAATTTCCCTGGAAGAGATAGTTAATAAAGTCACTGGAAGTCATGATATTCTAGACCAGGTCCTTATGAATACAGCCTCTGCATTTAATATCTTCCTGGTCCATCCTTTGACAGTTAAGGAGGGCAGTAAAGTTGTGACATTTGCAAAATCTCCAAACCCCCTGAATTTAAAGACTTCATATAGGCAAATGTCATACAATTATATGATGTAATTTCAAAAGTCACCTTTAACAGCACCAGCTGAGATGCTGACATAGCAGTCAGCTTCATAAAGGAGTTCTACACCACTCGGACAAATGCATAGAATTAACAGTCTGAAGCAGTGCAAAATCCAATGATAAATTCAAAAACAAACTGCCCTAGTGATCCACCAAAATAAATAAACCTCACAACAAGAAGGAAAAAAGCTTAAATTATGCAGGTGCTCCAGAACTCCTTACAAAAAAGAGATTTTAGAAAGGTTACAAGTGAACTAAATAAATACCCCTATGGCTAGTAAACAAACAATAGTCTTAGGCTAACTTCTGACACTAAGAAAGACAACAAGCCCTTGTTTATCTATGAAAAGAAACTAAGGGAGAATGCTGAACAATGCCCAGAACTTATCCCTAACAGGACCACCCAATCTGATTCAATATAGATTGTCACTATATAAGTTTATTGCAAATTTCATCCCTCCCAAAAAATGAAAAACATATATCCAAACACCAAGTATCCCAAAATCCCTTATACTACTTAGTGTTACCAAGGAACATGTTCTAAACGTTCTATTGAAGACCAAAAACACTAACACCGTGGACCTGACAATATACATGGATGTTTTGATAAATAACACCAAACATGCCCTTACCAAACCTGTTGTCAAATTGTTTAACATAAGCTGAGCCACAGGATTTATTCACAAATGATAGTGCACTGCAGTGGTTATGCCTCACCACAAGGGTCGTCTCCCACAGACTACAGTAATTATATGCTCATTGACCTAAAAAGAGCCTGTTCTACAAAGCTGTGGAATGTATCATAAGTGATCTTATCAAGTATTATATCAAAACATCTCATTAGGATGGACCCTTAACCATCTGCATTTTAAAGAGAAACTCTTCCTATTAAGTCTAGTTAGCTTCTTTGAGAAAGGTCACACAGGCTCTGGACAAAGGTCATGTTGCTCATGCATTGTAACATGATCTAGACAAAGCATTTAATACCATATACTATGCAGGTATTGTAGGTAATTGCATTGGAAGTTACAGTGCAAATTCTTGAGCTCCATTGGAGTGAATGAGTTGTAATTGCTGGGGTTGTTTGTGGAGAAAAATGGCTAAATATCAACTGTTTGCTCAGTATTCAGTTTTTTAGGACTATTATTTTGCTGTTGATGTTATTTTGTTTGTATAAAATTTAGGCATCTGAGATGTACACAGACCAATTTATTATAATTACTGGGGTTGTCTGTGGAGGAGAATGACTAAATGCCTGCTGTTTAATCAGTATTCTCTTTTTGTAAGACTAATATGATTTGCATGAAGCACTGTGAGTATCAAAAATATACACAGGCAAAGTAACTTTAACTTCTGGGGATGACAATGGAGGGAAATGACTAGCTATCTGCTGATGTTTGCTCATTTATCTATCTTGGTAAGATTTGTTTGAAACAACTTCAAATAGTATAATGTGTGGAACAAACTTGAAGTGCATAACATGCCAATGTATTTTATCCCCGTTAGATTTATGACATGTACACAAGTGTCTATAACTGCTAGATAGGGGGAGGGGTAGAGGCTATCTATGGCTGAAAGGAGCTGACTCTCTTTTTGTTCACTATGTATAAACAGGTGCTAAGCTTGCTTTGTATGACTAGTGTGCATTGCTATGAAGTAAAATGTACTAATTTACTGTAATCATTGTGTGTTTGTTTGAAATGTATCACCATGCCTGATAGTATTTATTTTATATATTTTTTTTACAATAGTCAGACATCTGGGGTGTAAATTGTCAAAAAAATTGGCTGCAATTTATGTGTACAGAGGATGTCTGTAGATGAAATTAACTTATTCCTGCTGTTGTTTGATCACTGTTAGTCTATAGTTTCTCATCTGCTGTGGAAGAAGCAGAGTCACACATTGTGTTATATTTGCTAAGCTCAATGTACAAATTGCATTACTATGGCTTATGCATTCATGTGTGTGTGTGTGTGTGGGGGGGGGTTAGGTGGGTTGCATTGTATTTAAAAGTAACAGAATGGCCATAAATTCTTCCACTTTGAATGACAAACATCAGCACTGCAGATAATGAGTGGATATCTTTGTTGTACTGGCAGGAGCAGGATGTGTTTGAAAGCAATTGTTCACCAATGCAGTGTTGCAGTGAGTAGTATTGTTATCTCTCATTGCTTGACTCAAGTTGAGTTCTTGACTATAGTTTCTTCTCTGTGGAATCTGCATGTCTTGTCTGTTTCTGTGTACATGTATGGGGTCTATGACATTTCATCGAATCATAAAGTAGCAAACACCTCTTCGTCGAACACCTATTTAGTGAAGCTGCTGATTGTTGAATGGAGATTTCAGTGAAATTTTTCCCAGAGCAAGGCAACATCCAGAATTTGCCCTTTTCCCCACTGTAGTGACATCATGGAATTGGTATATTTAGTTAGGGGTGTGCGGGGTGTAGCCCCCCCCCCACTTGGGTAGGTGTTAAGTTTTATTATTTGGTTCTCAGTTGCTAGGGTGGCCTGCCATTGGGTTGCCCTAGGACAACTTTCACTGAAAGGTCCATTCATTGATTTGCAGCTTTGATAAATAGTTGTTTGACGAATAGGGGATCGGCGATAAGCAATTTGATGAACTGATATAGACCCACATGTATGTGCATGTGTGTATGTGCATGCATGTATGTATTTGCATGTATGTGAACATATTCATGTGCAAATGTGTGTGTGTGGGTATGTGCAGATATTTATACATATATGACATTCATGCATATTTGCATTTATATTAGAATATCTAAGGCAGTCTCAACATACCAATATGGTAGAATAATATTCGTAGGACAGGACAACACACAGTTCAAAATGCCTGCTAACCCAAATGCAGTGGACAATAAGCAGGAATGTAATTTATTTTTATGCCAGTTACGAATATGTTCCTTAATAATGTTTATGTTAATAACTTGACCCAGATTTTATTTTATTTATTTTATTTTACATTTGTTGACCGGGCTAGTCTAGCTGGATACATGTCCATTTTCAGTAGAGGCCCGGGGAGAAAAGCTCCAAAAAAAGACAGAGGTAGTTAAACAGAAACATCAGAAGATTAAGTAATTATTATTACATTCAAAAATAAAGGAAACAAAACAGGTTATACATATTGGTTAAAAGAGGTACAGACTTAGAATGATCTAACTTAGATTAGTCTAACATGGCTACATTATGAATCCTTAAGGTTTTGGGATGGGTAGAGGCTTTGGTGGGCCTGGAGCGTTTGCTATTAGTCTGGATTAGAGCAAGGGCATAGCTATTGGGACTTTAGGAGATCTTTGAGGTGTTTTTTGAATTGGTGAAGAGAGGTCATGTGTCTTAGGTTGTTTGGGAGGGCATTCCAGGATTTGCCAATGGAATTGGCATAGAGTGCTTCGCCTCCCGAGTTGTTAGATTTAATGGTCTGAACTTGTAGGCTTTTGGACGACCTAAGGGATGTAAGGTTGGAGTAGGGGGTAAGTATTTTGTTCAGTGAGGGTTTTTTTTCTGGATGGTTGATTGTTTTAAATGCCTCAGTGAGTTGGTTGAGTTTGAGAATGTTGGGCAGTTCTAACCATTCCAGTGTCCTTAGATTTTGGCAGTGATGGGTGCGATAGGGCATTCCTGTTATGAATCTGGCTATGTGGTTATAGGTTGTAGATAGTTTGTTGAGTTCTCTCTTGTTAAGGAAGGAGAATACCGGGGAGGCATAAAGGAGTGTGGAGAGGAGGTGGGTCCTGGCAATAGTTAGTTTGGTGTGCGGGTTAAGAAGTTCTTTATTCTATACATAGACCCGAGTTTCTTGTTTACCGACTTAATGGTCAGGCTGACATGTGTATCAAATTTAAGCTTGTGGTCTATGGTCACCCCTAGTAGTTTGGTGTGGGAGACAGGTTCTATTATGGTCCCATTGTTGGAGGACACGTGGAAGATATAGTATATACTCTTTATTGTATCAAATGAAAACTTACAGAAAGTTTCAAAATCTTTTGAGACCCATAGTCTGTATACTAGTAGTTTGCATGTTTATACTTTTTAGCAATAAAATATGAACATATGCAATAATTTTGGGCACTCCTCACCTGGATGCGTTGTAGAACAGCATTTACATGCCCATTGACCGCAGACCTCAGAAATAGCTCCTCAGACAAAAAGAGTACCAAAGAAAATGTTAGTTATTTTATAAAATATTATGAATACAATATCCTGTGTTAATAATTATGCTATTAACTTAAACCAGAAGCTGTTTTTATGGCACAACATGGTATCAAACAAAATCATAGTGAACAGTGGAAAAAGTTTGAACTGGTAGTCGGTGTCTAACTGCATAAATAAAAGTCACACTGATAGCTGGGCTCTCTCTGCTATGATTAAAGAGATGTTAATAGTTGTTTGTAAAATTATAAAAATAACATTTCTGTATTGTATGGAATGTCATAATTATGCTCCAAAACTGGGAAAAATGCAAATGAGTTAGGCCCTTCCATAGCAAAAAGTTTGATCCTAGCAGCACTTAGGCTAGCTTAACAAGAGCTTGTTAATGTCTCATGTGAGAGACTACAAGCTGACAATGCCAGCCATAACAGGACAGTGGCAGAAGGTAAAAAAGCTTTTAAAAACATTAGAACTCCAGTCTGCCACTCCTACATACATATTGTGTGGCAGTATGACATCTAACAACTTTTAATGCCATCAGCTCAACAGAGAATCACTTTTCTCCATGTCTTTAAAGTATCCCAGATTTTCCAGAGCATCCCTGATTTTGCCTCACATTGTTGCCTTGTATCTCATAAAATGGTTGATTTTCTGGTAAATTACTGAAGATTACAGTTAGGCAATAATGCTAGGCATTAAGGTTTCATGCTTGATATTGTTTGTTCTGTTACCTATTTAAAGGAATTTTAGGAATGTTTAAAAATTGTCCCTGATTTTGATCCTTCGTACCTCCATTATTTTTAGATTTGTTTAGAATTTTTAAGCAAAGATGAGAGGTATGCTACTGTCTGTTTGACAGTGCTTAGTACTTTAACATTGTTCATAGCTGAAAAAACACTGTGCTCCTACATATTTTCTCTCTCTGTCCTTTTCTTTTCTACACTTGGTAGTACATGGAACAGATAAAGCTGCATGCAGTACAAATAATTGTGATTAGTTCATTGATCATAACCCTTTATTGTGTGTTTTTGATATGGATGCCAATATTCACCTCTTACACTTTGCTCTTGAAGCTCAAACACATAATAAGTTGGTTATGATCAGAGACCCAGTTATAATCCTCTATGCATTATATATTTATTTGTTCAGTCAAATTAACATTATGTCTGGTATATATATTGATATCATCACTGCAAAAAGGAGTGTCTGCTGAATAACCTTTGCATTTTCTTTTCTACTTTTGTAGTTCTCAGGATTATATAAATCTGTTTATAGGTAGCTTGAAAAAATGATTTCTTGGGAATTTAGCTAAGACAAAAAGTTGTCTAGCCAGGAAGCCTACATGTGTCAGGAGGTTTGAAATTCCTCTCAGGCAAGGTGTTAATGAGTTATCTGCTAGGCTATACAACTGACTGACTGTACAGTAGGCCTTGACATGTCTACCATGATTAAGTCCATTTCAGTCATTAAGATGCATGCATATTTTTAGGAGGCATAGTGATAACTTTAAGCAGTGAGTCCACTGAGATTTGATTCTGAATAATTGAAGGAGATTAAAACTAACAGCATAGCAGAAATCAAATATATATTTCTAATGAGGCAGACTTTTATTGGTCCTTTTTCCTGTCCTTACTTTCATCTAGACAGATTTCCCAGCGACCCAGCTCCATCTGTGGGTCTACTGGCCACTACAATCTACCTCTAGACTAATACCAAGTTTTACATTTGAGCCAGCAAGGAGCCCAAAAGTATACAAGGGGTCATGCTGTCAAACATCTAGCTGGGGGGGGGGGGGGGTTATTCTGTTTTAAACTACCTTGGTTGCTACCTCAACATGTGCACTGACAGCCTCAGTGGGATCATGCAAGGGGCAGACTGCACTCAGTTACTCCTCACTTCTGTGAAGAGCTAATAAAACCATGCTACCATCCTTCTTGGCTGTAGCTCATCATGATTGGCTACCTGGTCTCAGATTTCATCATGTGCCTGTACATATGCCTCCCTCCTCCTCAGAATGGGTATACTTATTCTTCCTACCACTCTGTCAGTTGCTTGAGCCACTAATGGAACCTGGATGTACTGGGCTGTAGTCAGGGCGTTATCCCTCTGTACTATCAGATAGGTAAATGTGGCAGATTTAATGCCAGAAAAATATGTAGGGTGTTAGAAAGACAGGCTGCTGCCCCTGAGTACAAGGTATTAGTGTGACATGATCAGTATGATCAGTGGATTTGGAATGGTCTGTAGTGCAGCACTGTTATGTATTTCTGTATCCTCATTTCTGAATGCTGATAAGGACATTAAATATGACAGACAATGTGTTTACTGTCAGAACCGAAGTGCTTGTTTCAGCACATCATCTGCTGTATTAGTTGTAACAAGCTGATTGCTACAAATATAATAATGTAAGAATCGAGCAGCTGGACTCAGTCTCTTGTGACTCGACATAATGATAGCAAACCATATATACATATACAGGCACACACACGCACACATATATATAGATAGATCTAGATGTATTTGCAACAGTCAGTAGTATTTTGCTTACCCTTTTTTTTTGTCTCAGTGCCATCAAGCAAGTCATAAGCTGTATTTTCAGCGATGCTGCAGGTGGAGGCCCTCTATAACCTATAGTATACTAAACTCTGAATTTTGTTTTTTATTTTAGGTATTGCGACATTTCTTGTAAATAACTAAATGCTAACCAAATTTCTCAGACATATTGTTACTGCATTCTCAAAATACTGTAATACTGCCTTGTATATATTTGTATTGTATATTTCTCTCTGTTTTTGTACTGTTACGTATCTTACAACTTGAATTGTTAGGTTTTTCTTATTTTTTTAATTACTTTCCTGGAGTTTTTCTCCTCAGGTTTTTGCTGAAAAAGGGCTCTCTGGGCTCAGTTGGACTAACCCGGTTAACAAATGTAAAAATAAATAAATAAATATACCTGGAAGGGCATCATTTTCACAATAACACATACCCTAGAGGGCATTATTGTGCTTAGAGAATGGGCTATCTGTTAAATTTTCTATTTTTTTAATTATAATATATTTTTTAATACTTTGATGTTAAATAGTTCCACCACCTAATGTTTCAAACTTCCTGTAGTATATGTAACTGTTGCTGGAGGAAGCATTTCATATCCAAAATATAAGTCTGGTAAGTATTTAATGTCTATACAGTCTCTCTCTCTCTCTCACTCTCTCTCACACACACACACACACACACACACACACACACACACACACACACACACACACACACACACACACACACACAAATACTGAGAAAGTGGTGTACCTTTAAAAACACAGAATTAAACTCAGTTAATAACGCCAGACATTAAAAGTTTCATACCTCCATACTGCTTAACTGTCAAGATTTCATTGAAGTCCAGATTTTTTCTCTTATTTTTTTTTTTTTTTTTTTGCTCTGCTCCTCAGAAAATGTGTGGTTTGCTGGAAATTCAATGGGGATTGAAGTCACTGAATAATCACCTACATTTAGAGTTTCAGACATCGTATCCTTCAAAAAATGCATGCTAATATAAATCATGTTAATTAATCCCATTAAGGAAACCATGGTAAAAAATTTCTCCAAAGCCAACTTCATGCTTCTTAAGACAGAAGTGGTGAACTTCATGACACCCATGCAGATGGACAATACAGTTACAACTGCTGAATCCTACACAAATGCACTCTATAAGCACTTACATGAGTGATTGGATCGTGCTATCCCAAACAGAACCAAGACACTATCCTCCAAAAAAAGGAAGCCAATCTGGTGGTCCCCTGCCATAAACAAACTGTACAACAGAAGGAAGAAGCTGTTGCAAAAGAGAGTAAAATCCCATGAGTGGAGGAGCTCCCTGGTCAGCCTCAGTAAGAAGCTGAGATCCCTTATAAGATCCTCCAAAGCTAGCTACGAAAACAAAATTGCCACTAATTTTAAGGACAACCACAAAGCATTCTATAGCTATGTCAAGAATCTTGATGGCAACACCCAGATCTGCTCTGAGTTACAGCACAGCAGCAAGAAAATTACAGAACCAGTTGCTATTGCCAACATCCTGGCAGATAGGTTCAGTGCTAACTTTACCTCCCCTCACCCCCTAAAGGGCCCATATTTATACAGGAATAATGCAGAGTCCCTGTAACCACAACTACACAAGTAAAAGCTGCATTCTCTAAAGCCAAAAATCAGCATCCATGGGACCGGACAACATCCCAGGCTGGGTTTTACATGAAGTTCAGAATGAAGTGGCTTCCCACCTAAGTACCATGTTCAATAACAGCCTCGCATAAGGCTTTGTGCCCACTGAATGGTGCACAGCAGCAGTTATCCCACTCCACAAAGGGGGAGCCACCACTAATCCTGGGAGCTATCGCCCTATTAGCCTGACGAGCCTGGTCTGCAAGGCCATGGAACGTATCATCATGGATCTCATGAACAAAGACTTTGGTAGCCTCCAAACTCTGGATCCCATCCAGTTCAGGTTTGTAAAAGGCAGATCATGCCTCCTGAACCTGATCAACTTCTTTGAGGCAGTCACCAAAGCCATAGATAAGGGTAAGATGGTTCATACAGCCTATTTTGACCTCGCCAAGGCTTTCAACACCATCCCCCATTCTGGAATTATAGCCAAACTCACTAAAGTAGGTATAAATTACTACATCACAAGATGGGTTGCCAACTGGCTCACTGACAGAACCCACACTGTAAAAGTTGCAGACTCCAAATCTGACCTCAAACCACTGACAAGTGGAGTACCACAGGGTTCAGTCCTGGGACCTCTCCTGTTTGGTATCTACTTCTTTGAAGTACAGACTAACACACAAGGCCTCTGGCTAATGAAGTTGGCAGATGACTGCAAACTAGAAGCCATAGTCATGTCCCCAAATGATGTGGACATCCTACAGAAGGGCCCCGCTGAAACAGATGCATGGTGTCAGAGCCATGGCCACAAGGTCAGTACCAAAAAGTGCAGTGTCATCCTCTTTGTTAAAACCTCTGTACCCATGAACTACCACATAGGCAGCAATCTACTTAACACATAATGTGTGATAAGAGACCTTGGGACTCAGGTGGACAGTAGTCTCTCCTTTGATAGTCACATCACCACAGTAGTCAGGAAGTCCTTCTACATGGCACACCTCATCATAAAAGGGTTCTCATCTAGGAAAAAAAAGGTCATTGTTCCCCTCTACTCGACACTCATTAGACCCATTATAGAGTACAATGCCCCTTTTGGAATGTACCTCACAAGATATCTGCAGCAGCTGGAAAGGCTCCAGAAGTAGCTCACAAAGAGGATTACTGGCCTCAAACAAATGCCCTACACTGACTGTCCCAAAAAATTCCAGCTTTACTCTGTAGCATATCGCCTACTTCGAGGTGATCTCTGCATAACATATAAAGCTATGTCAAACCCAAAGCTGTTGGACATGCTACACCTAAAGAAATCCCAATCCCTCTGAGCTACATGCTCTCGGGACCTAAACCTTGTCAACACAATAAACAGGACATGCTGGAGGGATCGATTCCTGTCCCAGAGACTTCCCATACTCTGGAACAGGCTACCTATCTATGTCAAGCAAAGTTCTTCATTAGCACTCCAAGAAAAATCTTGATGAGTGGATGGGAAATAGAAAATACACCCCAGGGACCACTTCTGTGTCTCTACTCAACAGTGGCACAGGAAAATAACTTTCTTGGGTGGTGTAAGCCAGGGAACCTTGTTGGCTAGGCTTACGTAGGCCCTTGGGCCGATAGCCTAGTACCTACCTATGAACCTATGTTATTATAGCAACTTTCCATAATATAAAATCACTCAAACACTGTTCATAACACAAACATGAGGCAAGTAAACAGTAACATTCTGCACATTTTTTAGTGTTACCCTGATTCCCAGCCACCTATCTAAATATCCATCTCATCATAACATTTTTTACATCAAAAACAGATTGGCATTTTTTAAGCCATGTTTTTGCATCTATTTAGCATTAGGGGTTCTAAACTGTAAAAAATGTGCAATGAGAAACTAAGAATAGCATAGTCCTTATAAACCTAATAATCTTGTTTATCATCAAACAGGTCTGCAAATTTAAATGCCTGTTCATGTGTTTCAAAATACATGTCAGCAAAGCAAACAAACCCATAGGAAAGGCTGAACAGTATGATCTCACTGTTTCTAGCTGTCCATTTTTGTTCATTTGTTGTTTTCATACAAATTATAGATTTAGTCCACTGTGAAAAATCTGTTTGCTTTTTGTAATCCAAAGCTACTGCTGCAATATTCACATATGAAGGTTTTAATTTTGTTACTGTGTGACTCCCTGGCTCACTCTGTATCTTTTCTGCTTCCTTCCTAACCTCTCAACTTTCCATATCACATGCATCATTACCCAAGTCCAGTGAATTGCAAAGTTTCTGATGACACACAATCACTCTGTACTGGAAACTACTCATATGTTGGATCTTGCAACATCAATGACTCCAAGACTGTAACTTATAATTCTTCAAACTGCAGTGTAAAAAACTTTAATCACTTCACCAGCCCTTTTTGTGCATGTCATCTTCACTATCTTGGACTCCCCAACTGAAAAGTGTAGTAGATCTTTGTTTAAACAATCAAATTAGCATAATACAAAACTTAAAAATGCAACCTATACTTAAAATAAAAATACTTTTCAATATTCTATCCCCTTTTATATATTTATAAATTTGTATTATATAAAGCACATACTTCATAATACATTTTATTCCTTATCCTTTTCACTTTTTTCTCCATAACCGCTTTCTGCCTTTCTTCTTTTTTATACTTAATAGTCTTGTTATATATACATCTAGCCAACCAAATATACCAAATGCATGCAAACAAGTCTTCAATGATTATATTCCATCTTTTAAAGTAATTTATTAAATAAATAAAAATATTAGTATATTATTTTTGCAATATTCCATTTAGCTCCCATTCCCCTACAGATTTTTTTCATTATTTCACACTGTCAAAATATGCACTATTGTTTTTCTTCATTACACACAGTGTAAACTTTCACATAATTGTGTTTTACAGTTCACTTCACTGTTAGTATTCACAAAAAAATCTTCCCATTCTTTAAAAAAAATATTTTTTTTCATACTTATAGGAGTTTCTCTAATTTCACTTTCTGTTCTCTGCCAAGAGTTAATACTCTAATGTTTATCATACCAACTTTTCCTACTTTTTGTCACTTCTATTATGTGATTTTTCTATATTTTATTTTATTCATATATTCAATAACTTCTCATTGTGTTCAAATTTTACTCTTAATATTTCAGTCACACCATATTTTTTTCTTTTTTGTATGACATTCAGTACCGAAAATAAATGCAGTGCTACTCTACCAAAAATACTGGATTTATTAAACTCAAAACTTCTATCTTTTGTATTCCATGGGATTAATTCCAGAACCCCAAATTGCATGAAAACAATTTCTAATAGATCCTTTTTCAAGTATCATTGGAAATATAAGTACTCTACCATAATATCATAGCTGTCCCAATATTACCAAATGTATTAAGCAAACTTTTTTCTGAAAAGATGATTTATATGATTTCCATGCAACAATTACGTATTTTTTTCTTTGTATGTATTAAATCATTCCATTGCCTTAGTATAATCTGTCTATCCACAAATGTAATGCCTAGTACTTCAACATCATGCATACTCAGTGTATAGAATCTATTTCTTTATTTCTCAGAATCCATTATTTTCTCCATTAAATCTAATCCAGCCATCTTCAGAAGAAAACACAAATCCTTCATGCCCTTACCCATACTTTGTATTTAACTGTTATACCAGTATTATCTGCATAACACATCGTTAAAGGCAATTTCAGAAAACCCCTGTAAATCAAATTTGTATCACAATTGTTTATAGTTTTTCTTTAACAGCATTTATTACCAAATCAAAAAGTATCATTATCCTCAGGCATACCTGACATACAACACGTTTAACTGAAATCTATCCGTTTAGGTAACTATTTCATAATACCGTTGTAGGTGCATACTCATAAATCGCTTTCAAAAATTAATAATTGTATCTGGACTATCATACTGTTTTAAAATATTCCATAACTAGTTGTGACGTATATGATCACATATGCCTTTCTAATATCAAATGAAACCAATTCTCCTTCAGTGCCCAGCTAATCTCTTACACCCCTTGCTTTCTTTAATAATAATAAACTGGTTGTGTCCAAAATCAGCACATGTTGCTGCATAATCAGAAAACCCTCCAAGTAAAGTGGCAGTGTTCTCTTCATTTATTCTCCCTGAGATTAAAAAAGGTCAATTTCTGTCTTTCCCTTCATATAGGTACATTTATTTTCCTGTCCTATGTTAAGTCAAAAGTGTGAGAAACATTCTTTCCATACTTTAATATCTCTCCCTTATTTTTCTTTTTCTTCATATAATGTCACAATTAAAGTCTCTCAAAATTAGTGTTTTTGTGTTAACATTCAAATATTTTTTCTACGTTCTTGAAACATTGCTTTCTTTTAGTAGGTCATTTAAATGCATAAACAAGTGTAAGTCTTATTACTTGTCCTTTAATACTGCAATCTAATATCACTAGCCTTCTAGGATGAACAGTAACTTCATATTTTGTAATATAATTCACCTTATACAATATTATGAATCCAGAACATAAATCATTACCCATAGAGCTTATTATCCTCCCTCACTATACTTGATTTAACTGTTCTTTCCCTTTTATATTATTTTAACATGTATGTAATAATCATAGTATATCATATTTTAACTTTTTATACCATTGTAGCACAACAATTCGGCTTTTATTTCTTACACCTTTTACATTAAAGCACAGAAAATTCCAGTCTTTACCTTTTTTTTTGTAACAGCTTGTTTTCAAGCCATTTGTTTTCCTTTAACATGATTACCTATTGTGACATCTTTCATTCTGCTTTGGCTTGTTTTATGCATCTTGTTCAGTCTTTTTAGATTTTTAAACATATTTTTTCTGTAACTGGCCATTCTATATCATTTCCTCCTTCATTTACAGAAGCATCATCCTCCCCCACCTCCTCTTTATCTTGACCAGGCACTTCTTCATCAGCTACTCAGCTTTTTGCACATTTTTTCAAACTTTTCATTTTCATTAACATAGTTGTACCGCTGATGTTCATTATATTTGCAATAACTGCATAGAGCCTACAGGTTTTAGCTGTATGACCTACCTGTCCACACATATCACATTGACTTTTATACTTTCATTCATCAAATTATCTTCTGCAACACAAAAAAGAAAAAAAAGACAGATTTTTAAGCTGTGACGGATATCTGACTTGTTCCTTTGATTACAGTAAGCATAATTACACATGGAATATGAACCACAATGTTTTCGTTTTCTTTTAGTATTACATATATTTCCTATCCACCAGTCCAAATGTTCCTCTCTTGATATCTGTCCATTGTGTGAACAGACTGACATACAGATCAAAAATAGTTGTTAATGTCCTCTTGTCCTAGATCCTAGATTAGGAATAAAGGTAACTGTTTAGAATATTTTATCCTGGTCACATATAACTTTACAAAACTTATCAAAAATAAAGTCCTCTTTCCAGAGGGGAAAAACATTCCAGTCAAGGGTTTAACAGATCTTTTCATTCATCATTGAATAAAGATCTGCTTAAACCCATAAATGGACTGTTTTTTTCTCTGCAAAGAGGACTTTATTTTTGTTAAGTTTTGTTAAGTTAGCTGTGGCCAGGATCTGACATTTTAAACAGTTATCCTAATTCTTCATCTTTTACTTTGTCCAGCAGACTGTTGAAGCTGCAGGTTGGGATACCAGATCAGTGCTTCATGGATCTTTTTTCACTTGTTCTATGTCATCAGACCTAAAGTAAATGGTTAGCTGCTTTTTGAATACATTTTCTAAGGATCCTCCTGCTTCTTTAACTGTATACACAAATTTGTCCAGTAATTCAATTGTCTCACACATCACATTACAAAACTACTCCTTTCCAAAATGAACTAAGAAGTGAATTTGCAATATATCAAATCCTAATGGCTCAATTGTTTTGTCCCAAATAACATACCTTTTGACAAGCCATTTTTGAAGAAATCTTTACTGTAGGCTTTCGTTTCTGCTTAATACTCTGCTTTCTCTCCTCTTTTCTTTTCTGTATAGCAGCCATCACTACAGCATATGTTCTCTTTATAGATATATCATCTCCTAATTCCTAAGGGTCTGAATGTGCTGGTGTTTTTGGTTTACCTTCCAACTACACAACATCTTCCAAACTTTTAGTTCCCCCCTCCTTCAGTCTCCAGTACCAGTTCAACAGCCTGTGACCATGGAATGGCAACACCGTCTTCTGGTTCAGCTTCACTCATTAGTCAACATAAAAACCAGTCATCCAAACCTCCTTCTGCAAGTACTGTAGCCACAGCCTCCTTTTTCGTCTCCTCAGCAACTACCTTGATAACCGGAAATTTCACTGACTCCTAATCCGTTACTGCTGTTGCCAGCTTTTTTTACACAGATTGTTTTTTGCTGTGCTGCAACATGCAGCATTCATCATGCTCTTCCTCTTCTATCTCATGCCTTCTCACTGCTGCAAACACGCTCACAAACAGGGAATGCTTGTGGGAAGTTCCACTATGCTCAGGACAAATTTTCCCTAGTCAGTATGAATAACACCTCGAGTCTCCCCTGAAATGAAGCCATTGACCTTCTTCTTCTTCTTTAAAT
The DNA here is from genome assembly GCF_019279795.1 of Protopterus annectens. Classification (NCBI taxonomy): domain Eukaryota; kingdom Metazoa; phylum Chordata; order Ceratodontiformes; family Protopteridae; genus Protopterus; species Protopterus annectens. The sequence continues at coordinate 132,061,836 of NC_056729.1, forward strand.
GAAGCCATTGACCTAATAGGACTAAATCAGTCAATGAAGTGTAAATGTAGAAAAAAAGTAATAAATAAAAAATGTATTTGTTCCTGTTTCTGGTGATTAATGTTAACTAATTAGTATAACAGAGACTGACATTCTAAAAAACAGAACTAAAAAAAAACGTATAACCAATGGTGGTTAGCATACCTCTCAATCTCTTAAAGTAATGAATCTGGACAAAGCCATAAAAAGTGGTACAAATATTGACGATAATGAAATGTTGATCATACAAACTTAGAAAATTGATAGAATAACAGGTTTTGCATGAGCATGAACTTTCTAAAGGGTATGAATTCTGAAATTCAGATGTCTGCCATTATTTTCTAACTTCAGTCTTTAATGATTTGTCCCTAATTTGCCAGACAGCCATAATATTATGAAAAACGGTCCAACCATATAAGGCAAAAATCTGGACATTCTGCAGAAGTCTATACAGTTCTAAAAACAAACGAAATGGAGTCCAAACTGGCCATAATCTTTTATTATAAAACATAAGTGCTTTCAGGTTAAAAAGACCTTCATCAGACAAACTTCACATAATCATGACAGTCTTTAAATATTAAAACATTTCTAAAAGTAACCAATTACTTTCTGTACTTGACCCACCTTTTCTTTAAGGCTGGTTTTAAAGGTACAGAACTATTTAACCCAGGTTGGTTGTCTGCAGTCAACTGTATGATCCATCTTAACTCTGCATACTCTGTATGATTGACAATGCCCCCCCCACACCTTTTTTTCATCTGTGCAACATGCAGAACCATAAAAACAAAAGCATGATCTATAAAGCTGGAAACATGCTGGTACAATGCATTATGTTTATCCTTCTGTCTAATAGATGACAAATGGTGCAATATTCTTGTTTTCAACTTACAATTAATTTTTCCAACATAAAAACTTGGACATGACTTGCAGCATGCTAAGTAAACCACATTATCTGTATGGCAATCTCCATAAACCTCAAATGTTTAATTTTTATTTGTAACAGGATGTATAAAATAATTTAAACCATTCACATTTGAACATGCTTTGAAATGCCTACAGGGAAAAGTCCCTGTTCTCATGTGTGCAGAGGAAACACTGTCAGATTCTTCTTATTTTTTAAATCAGGTTCTATGCATAACATGTCTTTTATATTACTTTCACTTGAAGGTAAATCTGGGTTTCTCATCTAAAATATCCTTCAAGTGATTGTCACTTCTTCGTATCTTGCAGTTTTGCTTAATAATATCACATATCCCATACACATTGTTACTATAATGCAGCATTACCTTAGTTCTTTTATCATACTTATTAGATGGCTTCAACTTGTCTCCCTGCTCTTCTTTATTATCAGAAAACCCATGGTCTAGCCCTAGCTTCCCTGTTACATATTATACTGGTCTTAGTTTTTTTCCAAATTTTCCTTTGAATACCCCTTTTCCTTATTGTCTGTGCACAGCCGAGAAACTCTGTATCCTTGCCCTTGCATAATTTTATGAAAAGTATGCCTGGGATGCATGCAACGTGCATTCAAATAATGATTTCTATGCAAGGTGAAGGTCTGTACAGTTGAGAGGCATGATGGTTAGACAGATAGCAAAGTATGAATATCTTTTAAAAAGTAATCCAATTGATTACACAGACTTGCCTCAACCTTTTGGGTAGGGAATGAGGTGTAAGAGGCCAATGTAATAGTTTCTCATGATAAAGGAGGTCACTGAGTTTAAAACGTACTCTCCAAAGTACACCTTGCTGAACATCCGCTGACAAGAAAATTTTACCTTATCAAGTCCGAAAAAAGCAAGAATGACATAGTTTAGCAGGGCAGTCTACACATACACACACACACACACACACACACACACACACACACACACACACACACACACACACACACACACACACACACACACACACACACACACACACACACACACACACACACACACACACACACACACACACACACACACACACACACACACACACACACACACACACACACACACACACACACACACACACACACACACACACACACACACACACACACACACACACACACACACACACACACACACACACCACATAAATGCACACAGAAAGTAAGATTCTAGCATAATGTAAATGACTCACATCTGGCACTTGTGTTAGCAGACCAAAGGTAAATTGTAAATAAATCATTCTTTACAGAACAAGTGGTAGCTGCATGAAACATTCTCATCAGATAACTTGGGACCAGGCAAAACACAGTACTAACTCTGCCTTTTTGAAAGTCTTACATCATTGGTTTATGGCCCCCCTTTAAAAACATACAGTTGTTGAATACTGGGTCAGAACAAAAAGCCTTGCTCTAGGTGTAAGTTACTTACTAAGGTGTAGGGCCGATCTATGAAGCAGGTTTACAGTGGAGTAAGTCACATAGACTGAGGACAAATCTTTTAAAATTGGACCTACTCTCTGGAAAGCTATGTAAGTCTTTCAGCTGCATCCCTGGAAACATTTTAAAGAGTACAATTTGTCTGCACTTGATTACTTATTTCAGTCAACGCAGCTTGTTTCAGTGTTACTTTATCTATACCTGAAGATGATTGCAGGGTTCCTAACGCAGTTCTATAATATGCAGATACACAGATGCATGCAAGACAGGTTAACTGCAGACAAAGCACCATACTGGGTAAATATTGTATACTTCTATTCATATCACAGCTTTACAAATACTGCTTTCTTCTACTGCCCTTGAGATCATTTGCTAGGAACAGGAGAGCACAAGTTGTCAGCATTCAGCAACCACCATTGAAAAGAAGAGTAAGCTATTTGTACTTCTACGAAGCCTTAAAGCTGCCTGTATGTGTCTAACTATATACATATTGTTACTTAGATGTGCATACATTTGGAAAATGCATAAGAAAAGAGTTAAAAATCGATTTAAAAAATACATGCTTATGTCTTTTGATTATTTCCCTGCTTACCAGATAAAGTACAGGTCGCATTTAGCCCACAGACTGTCTTCCAAATCCTAAAATAATTGATCTGTCTCTCTTAATTTATCTCAAACTCCCTCAACTATTTTTCACCCCACAGCTGTGTAAATAATTTTTTTTGGTATCTGCCACAGTCTTTGTGAAAGTATACCATACTCATCAGCTTTTGACCTTGTGCATTGTTTTAACTATATTATTCTCTTGCACTGTTACTGTCTGAAAAGAAATTCAGAATGCTGAAAGCCTGAACTTTTTTTGTCCCCACTGTCTCAATGGTTCTAATTCAGCCAAGTAATGCTGTGGAAGCAACAACTTTACAGACACACACACACACACACACACACACACACACACACACACACACGCACACACGCACACACACACACACACACACACACACACACACACACACACACACACACACACACACACACACACACACACACACACACACGCACTCACACACACATGCACACACACACACACACACACACACACACACACACACACACACACACACACACACACACACACACACACACACACACACTCCATCACCTAGTTATCTCTACACTGACTACATGAATAGCTTTGGATATAACTGTAAGAGTTACATTCAGAAGTTCTGAGTAGGACTCTCCATTTCCCCATTCACTTGCATATTGTGTGAATCAGAACAAAGCTAATAACCACCTATGGTTATTGTTCTCCTTTGTAAATGGGATGCTGGATCTAAATCATATAACCGGTTTTAACAAGGAATGTGTGTGTGTGTGTGTGTGTGTGTGTGTGTGTGTGTGTGTGTGTGTGTGTATATGTATGTTTCTCTCTTTGAATGTACATACAACAGGGTACTGAATTATATCAAATTGCTAATTCCCTGAATCCTAAGTCAATGAAGATGAGTTCTGAAAGCTAATTTCACCAATGACAGTAGTAAGATAATAAGTAATGTTTGTTAATTAATCATGAAATCTTAATAATTGTGTGAGGCATGGGTAATGTTTTCTGTGCCAAACACAAATCTACTGAAGTATATACACTCTGAGTCTACACAACCATAATGAAAAAGAAACAGTTTTGCCTGAATTATAAGGCATTGTGCAATCTCACACTTTGTATATGGCTAGGAGGTAGGAAGTTGCTGACAACTCTTGTTTATTGTCAGTGTACTAGTATTTAGACTTTGTATGCTGTGACTTGTTTTTTCTTAATTATGTACTTACTTCTGTGCTTATTCTGTATTTTATAGTATATGCACGCTGATGTTCACTGAGACTGGTCATCACTGAAAAAGGTCAATGGACCAACCCATCTACCTGATGAATAAATAAGAAAGAAAAGAAAAGAAAAGAAAAGAAAAGAAAGGTCACCATTGCCAGTGAAAAGGTTTGTTTTCTGTACAAATACTCAGTGCACAACTTTGCTAGCTAAGGTTACAGTAACATTTAGGCGGTGGATTATGACAATGTCATTAAGGCATCCAGTATCTGGAACTCTTGGCTATTCTGTCCTGGAGAAGTTTCTACAATGAAATGTGAGAAACTATATCCCTGAAACACTGACGTACACTGTCTGAAGGGCAACTAGCATTTCAGACACCATTAAGTAAACAGTAAGCATAGGATGTGAGTACTAATGTAGCATGTCAGACAGCATAAAGTAAGCAGTAAGCATAGGATGCGAGTACTAATGTAACATTTTAGGCAGCATTAAGTAAGCAGTAAGCATAGGATGTGAGTACTAACACTATGAACAGAGTACTGAAAATTACATGTGAGTACTAAATACTATGAAGAGAGTACTGAAAATTACATGAAAATGAATAGGTACAGCTGTTGACTTTCATCACCAGAAACAGGAACAAATACATGATGGCTGCACTACAGTCAGCAAAGGTTCCAGACAGACAAAATACATTTTGTATTCTTTTGATGATGAGGAATATCTAACTAGGCAATGACTTTTTAGTGGGGTCTGTGGAATATGTCTAATGCTACCTAAATCATCTTTTATATTTTCAGAAATCGATACTGTGGTGCAGTGTTGCAAGTACAGAAACTCTAATGACACAAGTTTAAAAAAAGCTAATAAAATGTTTGATGTACATAGTTAAGCAAACAAAGTGAATCTATTTATTTCAAATACTAAAATATTTGTAGCAAAACAGCATAAAAATCAAATTTCTTTCTGAGATGGAAGCATCTAATTTAAGGCTGTAGTTTTAGAAACTGCAGCTATTTCATTTCAAATTCTAGCTCAAGGTAATATCACTAGCATTATTTCTGAGCCCTTTTATTCAATTTCTTCATTGATACAGTGTGTAGGGATGGCAGGTTTCCTTTCTGAATTTATCAAGAGAAGCATTCATACAGCAGTTAGTGAACTTAAAGAATTTAACTGTTGTAAGCACTTAGAAGAAAGTCATTCCAAGTAACTAAATCAGATGTCCAGGTCACAACAACTGGAGAATTCCTCCAAGTAACTGCAACTCCATCAGGAAAAATGCTTATATTTTATGTTTTCAGACCATTCATAATGACAAAATACATGTAAGGATTTCCTGCCCAGACACTAGTACCCAGAGTAATGGTAAGCCTCAGAAGCCCCTTAAATGTCAGTCCACAGATAAGTGTTAACCAGGAACAAACCAAAAAAAGTGCCACACAGGTAGTTCTCCTTGTTCACAGAAAACAAGTTTTATTCACCACCACTTTAGATTTAACACTTTTGTCCAAAGGACTTCATCAACATCTAAAGGAAAACATGCCAAGGTCTCTTTAATAATCTTCCTGAACGATAGGAATTATGAAAACTGACATGACCCAAAAGTAAATTGGTATACACAATTTAAAGGTATATAAGAAATTCGGTATTAAAAACACAGTAATGACTGATACAATGATATATATGTTATCTGTAAAATGTTTATATATATATATATATATATATATATATATATATATATATATATATATACAACCTAGCAGATTTCAGTTGTAAATAGCAGGAAATAGGTGTTTTAATACCAGGAGGATTATCAGCCCCAAGTCTTAGCTGCCATTTAAGTTCTCAGTTTTTTAGTAAAGTCTCCTACATCCCTCCTCTGAAATGTTTTCAAATTTGTAAGTGAGATTTGGTATGCTTACTCAGAGCACTATTTTCATCAAATTTAAGAATATTATATGTATGTTCATAACTTTCCTTATATAAAGTACATTTAGTATTCCCAACATAATATGCTGGGTAAGAATTGTGCGTAGGTAAATACACCACACCATTGGTACCACAGATATAGCTCCTCAATATATTCATTTACAGTCTCCAGTAAGCTCAACACAGCATCCATCACAAATATATATACTCTGACCACATGATTCTCATCTTCTTGTTTCACTGCTATAATGTCAGATGTACTCTGATGACAGTGCTCTTTCAAATATATTCTTTAGATTCCTTGCACTTTTATAAACAATAGTAGGACTATTTCCCACTATTTCATATGTTCACGAAAATACCTTAATATATGCCAGAGTTTCTAACATTGTTACTAAAATATAATTAGTACTCTGTGTTATTAACATTGTTACTAAAGTTTAATTAGTACTATGTTTTATCTGCTTAGTTAATGAAGCCTATCATAATAACAATTGATAGAAACCTCTGTTTCTTTTCTCATAAATTTATTTATAAATCTCATCAACATAGCCTTGAAGATAACCCATTTCAAAAACGTGTTTGTTTTCTTTGCCTCTACTAGAAAATCATTCTGGTTAGAAACAATTCTGGCTATACAAGCAAATTATCCCATGACCAAACATTTCTTTTAGTACCTACGATGAATTTTATCAAATGCAAGCAACAGATTGAGAATGTTGATTTTCTATATATATTAAATGTGAATTGTTTATTAACTACATCTTATTTTTATAAGTACATTGAAACAAATAATTTCCTGCTATCTATAGTTGTAAGTAAACCTGAGGTTATCAGTCACATACTCAATGTATTCCAAAATCTATATCAATATATTTTCTGTAGCAGTCCACGAGACTGTCATCTTAAAAGTAGAAACATACTTTCCAATATTGTGCATATGGGGAATTGAAAATAAAATGCTTTTCCCCAAATGCTGTCAAAATATTAACAAAAACAGGAGAACATAAAGCCCCATAGGCACATCTGCAATGTGGTGAAAATATTCACTAGTAAAATAAATAAAATTATTGTGTAATATAATTTCCATACATTAACAAATCACACTCAGATCAATATTAGATAAAATAAATTAAATTCTGCTAAGGATTCTCTAAACTAGTCCAACCCAATGTCATGATATATGAAGTAGAATAGATCCACCACATCAACTGTGACCTAATACTGTCCTCTATAAAAATGTCCTGTGTCAAACTATTCAAAAATACTATGAATCCTTTAGCAAATAATTACATTGATTAAAAAAATGTTTAACAAATACATCAATCATAATAGCCAGAGGCTGTGCCTTAGAACTCCCAGCATCAACTATTAGGTATAGAAAAGGATCATGCAATGGTTTATGAACTTTACGTATCCTAAAATTGTTGGAATAACTGATTTGGCTACATGAAGATACCTATAAGTATCAAAATTAATCATTTTATGGATCAACATGTCATTTAATAACAGAATGGAACAATAATAGTTACTACAGAAAGCAGCTCTATAAATTTAAGTAACTGCAATTCATAGGTTCATATGTTCATAGATGTTTACTAGGCTAATAACCATAAGGTCTTTTTTAAGCCTAACCATGCATCCCAAATCTCTGACAAGTTCTGGTACCCTTGATAAGTGTAAGCAGGGTCTTGGGAGATGAAACATTTACAAGCAGGGGCCTGAGAGATGAACCATTTACGGGTTGCCTCTGTCCATTAGAGACATTGGTACCAAACCGGGGATGAATTTCCTGTTCCCCATCCAATTGTCCTGAATAGGGTTTGGGAGGAACTCTGCTTTACATGGACAGGGAGTCTGTTCCAGAGACAGTGTAGGCTCTGGTATATATACCTGTCTGTCCAGAAGGTCCTATTTATATCACAGGCAAGGTTTAAGGCTTTAGAACTGGTAATTCTGGTGCTGTTTGTTTTGTGGATATGCAGGAGGCCCATCAGAGTGCAGTCTGACAATGCCCTGTATGCCAGGCATAGATCTCTCCTCAACAGCCTGCAGGAGGCAGAATACAGGGATAGGGCCTTGAGGCAGTATGCATACAACATTTTACTTACATCCTGTATTCTTTTAGTGAGGAACTTCTGTGGATGTTCCTTTTTTTGGATATGTCTGTTTAGTTACATACCAAAGGGGGGCATTGTACTCAGTGATAGGTCTGATGAATGCTGAATACAGTGTAACAATGACTTCCTTGGGCCTAGATGCCATATATTTGTTTATAAGTTGTGCAACATAGAATGATTTCCTCACTACTGTAGACACATGATGGTCAAAGGCTAGAGTATTGTCTATTTGTGGCCGCAAGTCCCTTGCTGCTGGCGTCAACTCTAAGGGGTGTGTTGTCAATATTGTAATTACCAGGAGTGAATAACTTCCTGAAGGATACTGTAATGCATTTCTTTGCCTTTAGTTTTAGTCCATGTCTCTGGCACCAGTTGCTTGCCTGTGTCAGCCCTTCCTGGAGAACATTTGTATCTGTCAGTGTGGGATTCAATGACAGTTCTTAATTTGCAATCATTTGCAAATTTAGTCAGCCAGAGACCATTGACATTGGTCTTGACTTCAGAGAAGTAAATGCCAAAAAGGCACAGTCCAAGGAGTGATCCCTGAGTGACTCCACTTGTGACTGGCCTCTTTGTAGATGTGGACTCCCCAATTTTAACTTCCTGGGTCCTGTCTGTGAGCCAGTTGTTTATCCAGTTGGTGACATACAGGTTTGTACCTAACCTCCTGAGTTTGTCAACAATGCCTGAGTGGGGTATTGTGTCAAATGCCTTGGCCAGGTCAAGGTAGGCAGTGGGAACCATTCTGCCCTCATCCATTGCTTTGGTGACCTTCTCAAAGAAGTCCACCAGGTTGAGTAGGCATGAACTGCCCTAGATGAAACCAAATTGGGTTGGGTCCAGTGTTTGTATGTTTACTATATGATATGTAACAGGAATACGTTCCATCACCTGATGTCCCACAATATACTCTCTAGTATGGAATAAGAATAATCACCATCATCTGATGCTGCATAGTATACTCTTTAGTATGTAACATAAATAAGTGACATCACCATGGACTGCTCCTTTTTGTCATTTACTTCTCTGAAGTCAAGGCCAGGGTCAATGGTCTCTGGCTGACTAAACTTGCAGATGATTACAAATTCGGAGCTGTCACTGAATCGCACACTGACTCAAATGTTCTCCAGGAGGGGCTGACACAGACAAACAACTGGTGTCAGAGCCGTGTACTAAAAGTAAATGCCACAAAATGCATAGTAGTATCCTCCAGGAAGTCATCCACCCCTGGTAAATTTCATATTGACAACACACCCCTTAGAGTTGACTCCAGTAGTCAGGGACTAAGGGGCACACATTGACAGTAATCTAGCCTTTGACCATCATGTGTCTCGAGTAATGAGGTAATCATTCTATGTTGTGCAACTTATAAACAAAGGTATGGCATCTAAGTCCAATTAACTCATTTTTCCACTGTATTCAGCATTCATCAGACCTATCATTGAGTACAATGTCCCTTTTGGTATGTAGGCATATCCAACAATTGGAATGACCACAGAGATAACTCACTAAAAAATACAAGGGGTAAGTAAACTATCCTATGTAGACTGCCTCAAGGCCCTATCCCTGTTTTCTGTCTCCTGCAGGCTGTTAAGGAAAGATCTATGCCTGGCATACAAGGCAATGTCAGACCCCACTCAGATGGACCTCCTGCATAGCCACAAAACAAAGAGCGCCATAATTAGTTTTTCTCAAGAATTAAATCTTGACTGTATAAATAGGATCTGCTGGAAAGACAGGTATGTATCACAGAGACTACCTTGTCTCTGGAACAGGCTCCCCATCCATGTGAAGCAGAGTTCCTCCTTAACCCAGTTTAAGTGCATCTTGGATAATTGGATGAGGGGGATAGGAAATTCATCCATAGTTTGGCATCTGTGTCTGCAATGGACACAAGCAGCCTGTAAATGGTTCATCTTCCAGCCCCCTACTTGTAAATGTTTCATCTCCCAAGCTGCTGCTTACAGTTATCAAGGGTACCAAAATGTGTCAGGGATTTGGGATGCATGGCTAGGCTTAAAAAAGCCCTTGTGGTCATTAGAATAGTAAACACCTATGAACCTGATGCCCTACAGTATACTGTATGGTATGTAACAGGAATACATGCCATCACCTGATGCCTCACAATATGCTCTCTGGTATGTGACAGGAGTAAGTGCCATCACCTGATGGTCTGCAGTATACACTCTGGTATGTAACAGGAATAAGTGCCATCACCTGGTGCCCCACAGTATACTCTCTGGTATGTAACAGGAATAAGTGCCATCACCTGATGACCCACAGTATATGCTCTAGTATATAGCAGGAAGAAGCACCATCACCTGATGCCCCACAGTATACTCTTTAATATATAGCAGGAATAAGTAACATCACCTGATGCCCCACAATATACTCTCTGGTTTCGGATGTCCTGTCATACCAAACTTTTGGCTAACACTGTGTCTGTGAAAGATGTTCCTGGCCCATCTATGCAAGTTCCTTAAGCTTAGTCCTGAAGTTGGGAATACACTCCTCAATGGAATCCTAGTTGGAATCACACTCATGCTCCCACTTATCATAAATTACATCCGGGGTCCCCTCACCTTGTGACCATTAATCAGTTCAAAGGGAAAAAACACAGTAGATTCCTATGGCATCTCTCCCTTTGCAAAGAGGAAATGAGGGAGATATTTGTTCCACTATCTCTTTAACTGTGTGCAAACACCCACAGCATCATATTCAGTCTAGAGTTTAAACTTTCCACTAGACTATTTGTGTTTGGATGGTAACGGGTACTCTTTAAGATCCTACTACCCTCCTGCAAACAGGCCAGCAGGTATGGTATGAAGTTAGCATCTCTGTCTGTCAGTATTTTTCTAGGAAAGGCTGGCCTGCTGAAAATATCTAGCAAAGTATCTGCCACCTTCTCTGCTTCAATGAAAGACAGAGCCACAGCTTCTGAGTATCTAATGGCAAAATCCACCAAAACCAGGATATATTATTTACCTGTGGAACTTCAGGTACTCAGAGGTCCCACAAATTCCATAATTATTGTCTCAAATAGTTTCTCTATATGAGGCTAAGGCATCAAAGCTGATGTGACTTTGTTTATGGCCTTGCCAAGCTTTGGGCACTACTCAGAAGTCCTGTAATATCCCATTACATACTTTGCAATTGCTGGCCTATAAAAAGTATGATAAGTTGTCTTTTACGATACTGTACACCCAAATGTCCAGGAAAATTAATATTGTGGGCTGGAGCCAGAAGTGGCTCTCAGTAGGATCTAGTTACTATTATCTGCTGTATTACTTCTCTATTTAGCCCTCCGTCAGGGTTAAATTCCCCTGTGTGCCAACCAACCCTTTGCCCCTGTATATGAACTCTGCTTGCCCTTGAATATCATAAGCCTCCTTGGCTACACCACAGAAGTCAGTAAAGTAGGGTCTGAGAATGGAACTTTAACTATTCCTTGGCAGCCCACCCCAGCTCCCCATCCAAAGGATGTCTGGTACCTTTGATGTCTCAAATTCTAGGTGACTAATACCACCTACTTCTCCCCTTGAAGTAACCACTTCCAAGGGAAACCTAGTACCTTTTCCCTGTTGTAGCTGAGATTAAGGTTTACTGCTACTGATTATAACCCCTCAGACGTTGTCACATTACCAGCCCTAGCTGAAGGCGGGGCCCTTGGCTGGATCTCCCCTACTAACTTTTCACATACGTGGCTGCATATAACAATATCTACACAAGGCACTGCAATGTCAGAGTCAATCCCTGTTAAGGAATTGCTAGTGATATCCTTACAGACAGCAACCTGTTTGCTCTTTTGTATCTCTGCCCTAACTGAATAAACACTGGCCATAGTTGCTTGGAAAGGTTTCCCTGTTAAAGCCGTAACTGGAGTGGCCTGCTCAGGCAAGCTCTGCTCCCCTTTGACTATTGCAGTCTTAACTATGCTCATGTTTGAGGCTGTGGCTTTCTCGTTAATGTCTGCCTTAACTTCTACCAAGATAAGCTATAGACTTTTGTATTAGTTTGGTACCACTTCTGTCTCCAGACAACCCATTGTTGTTGTAGTGCTTGCTGTCCTCTGGGACGTATGTTCTCATCCTGCCTCTATGGCCAGTGTGACCATACATGCCATTTTTGGTTACATTTGAAATTTTACCCCCAAACCTGGGTATGTACTAGAAACAGGGACATCCTTCTTTTGCTATGGAACTTTTTGTGATGGCTTAGGCTGCCATCATGGGTTCTCTTTTATATGTATGCAGTGCTCGGTAACCCCTCCTATGCAAGGATACCTGCTAGCTTAACAGAGGTCACCCTTTCTCCCAATCTCCTCAGCATTATTACTCTCCTACTTTGCCATCCAAATCCTCATATGCTCAGGCAGAGTGCTAAGGGCTTGTTCACTCATCAAAAATTATGATGGGACAGATTTCTTTCTCTTTTGCTTCCAGCCTCTGTCTTTTCTCTGCTGGATTGAGTTTCAAATATCTCATCTCCAGTGTCAAGATCTGTAATTCCATTTGGACTTGAGGTCCTTATGTAAAGATGCTAAAGAAATATGCACACACCTCTGATTCAATAACAGGCTGACCAAATGCAAGCTAACAGCAATAGCATATAAGCAATATGCATTGCTATATTGGGTATAGGCTTCCAACATCTATACTATAATGTCCATTGATATATAAACACAGCAGCTGAGCAAATATGTCAGGCCAATAAAAGATTATATTTCTAAATCACAACTACATCAAAGAATGAACTAGCAACATTAGAATAAGCTGACATACTAGAAGAGGCTGTAACTGGGCCAACTCCATAGATATCACGCTGAATCACCTCTCAGGACCAAAAAATCTGGATGAAATTATAAACATTGCAGACATAAAGAGAGATGATAGAACAATTGTAAGATACATATACTTAAGGCTTACAGGTGGTTGTATCATGCTAGATATGACTAGGACAAAACTGTTCAGTAAGTTAGATATTATATCTAGCTATATCTTATTGAAAATGCATCTGGAGAGTATGGGCATAACCTTTTCTGCTGAGGTGGAGATGAGTCACTATAAAAAATACATCTGCTATAAATTCTGTATAGGAGAGTTTTTTTTCAAAGCACTATCCAACACATACAGAAAGCATGTATACAAATTACTAATGCTATTATTGTATTCAACAGAAAACAAATACAAGGGAACAGAAACTTAAGACAATTATTTTAAAGACTATAAGAACATTGCTGGATTGGACACTCTAAATTGGCCCTAGGCGTGAGTGCATGCATGTGTGTGCCTTCTTTGGAAGGTTGGGCACCAGGCAGGCAACTCAATACCGTAAAATTCCACTGCCAATCATGTGCGGACAGGTGATCTGCTGTGGCGACCCCTAACTGGGAAAAGCCAAAAGAAGAAGAGCATTGCAATGACTTAAAATCAGTGCCTATATACATTAATGAAGCACATTTAAGAATTCATAGGTCCCATATTCTCAGACAATGACAAAGGCATTTGTTCTCAACTTCAAAAGACTGAGGTCATAGAAAAAGCAATGCCATGAAGGTATCCTATATCCACAGTAAATTTTACTGAATGCCTAATTGCAGTGCAAATTTTATAAAATATGTTTCAATATCCATTAAGCCACTTAGAAAAATAATCATAATAGACAGACCCTCGGATATGAATGAAAATTATAATAAATCTCTGCACATTATTGTAGACAGTTTTTTTCTGGTCTAATAATGCTATATTTTGCTTCTGGAAAATATATTCAGCTTGTTCAAGATGCAAAGTCAATAGGGGCAATTCAACAAAGCGTACACAGATTAATTTTCCATGTAGGCATAGTGGCACATTGCTTACATGAAAGTAAGCAGCTGTGAGATGCAGTAAATGGAGCTGAGGGGTATGCATGAATGTGTGAACATGGAAGTGTCCGTGGCATGCAAATCACTTCATAAGCAGGTGAATTGCATGCAAATGAGGGTGCTGCAGTGATCCAGCAAGCAAATAGATAGCCCTGCAGACCCAGTATTGGTGTCCAAAGTGTACATGGAAAATTTCCATGTACATGAAATGAAAAAGTAAACAGGGGCTGTAAAAGGCAAGTTAGAATGTCAGAAATAGCATATCAGACACAGATATGTGCAAAACTATGCCCCGTGTGTCCAAAACATAATGGAAAACAATTTAAAATAATTTTAATACCCATATTATGTTTGCGTGGCACACAGTAGTGTGCAAACATGCCATTATGCAAAAAAATATATTTAAAAGTGTAAACATGAAAAAAATAAAATATGTGGCAATAATGCATTATAGGGCCTTGTATAGAGTATGTACAATGGTAGATGTCTGTGGTTGCTAAGGAGGTAGGTCCTGGAATAGTGTAGTTTCCAGTTGTGTGCACAGATCTGTATGCAAATAAGCTGGGGTTACTGAATAGCAAAAATGGGCATCTGTGCCCGCAGATGCCATCCATGTAGCCCCAGAACCATGATGATGTCCACAGAAGAGGTAGCTGATATAAAAAGGGAATGTGTCTCTATTTCTTTAAGCACATTGGAGCACAGTGGTGTTTGTTTGCAAGCTACACCATTGAGCTGAGCAGGGGGGGTGTCCAGTGCTGGTAACCTTTGTTTAGCTTTGGGGGGTGTGTGTTTTAGCTGGTTTGAGTGTGCTTGTGTGGCATGCCACTGTGCTAAGCATGCCCGTTCATGGGGGTATATCTATTGACTGCTGAGCATTGTTTATACTTGCGGCACAGGTTTGTGCATGAAGCCACAGAGCTTAGAAATGCAGGCTGTCAAAAAATGAAAAAAAAAATTAAAAATTGGCTGAGAAAGACAATCGTATATAAATTACTGATGACCCCTGTTCCACGTAAACTGGGCCATTCCAACCCCTCAGTGATGTACTTGGCAGGTGGAATGCATCAGAGTCAACCAATCACACAAGCTGCATCTGAAGAAGAACAGTATAAAATATGCATACACCCTACAATTTGATTTCCCCCCATACTCTGCACCACTGGAGTACAGACTTGAGATTTTTAACTGAGAGAATGCTAGGCATGCTGTAGCATGGCTGCATCTGTATGTGCTAGATGCTGAGGTCAGTGCTGCTGCTGCTGTTGCTGCTGACAATAGGCCTAGGCAGAGAGGGAGAAGAGTGTTCAGGCCCAGGGTAACCTTCTATGAGCTACATGAGCTGGAGATTGTAGAGCGCCACACGGTGGATAGGGACATACTACAAGAACTCAATGAGCTCTGCAGCTCTCAACTCAGACCCAGAGCCAACAGAAGGCAACCCATTCCAGTGGAAACAAACGTGTGTAGCCCTTAGTATACTAGTTACAGGTACTTTTCAAAGACCAGCTAGGGACATGATGGGGGTCTCACAGGCATCAGCATCCAGGTTACTCCACCAGTTGCTGGATGCCATACAAACACATGCCAGTGAGCACATTTATTTACCCCACACCCCTGAAGAGAGGGCCAGCAGTATGCGTCTCTTCTACCGTGTAGCACACTACCTGAGGTATTGGGTGCTATAGACTGCACTCATGTCCACATCAAAGCACCACCCAGTGAGGAGTGTCGAGTCTATTTTAACCATAAGGGGTATCACTCCAACAACTGCCAGGTCATGTGCAATGCTCAGGGCATTATCATGAATGTGTATGCTGGCAGCTCTGGCAGTTATCATGACTCTCATATCTGGCACACGTCACAGCTGTACCAGATGTTTGCCAGGGGGTACATCCCATACCGGCATCTACTGGGGGGATGCTGGCTACACGCTGGAACCGTGGATGATGATACCCATCATTAATGCACACACCCCTACCAAAGAATTCCATGACGAGGCACATGCACAAACTAGGAACATCATAGAGCATGTGTTTGGGCTGCTCAAGTCACGGTTCCAGTGCCTTGATATAGCTGGTGGAGCCCTTCAGTACTCTCTAGCCACATGTGCACAGATGTTCACTGTATGAGCTATGCTACACAATATGATCCTTCAGAAACAGCTGTGGCAGGATCATCACAGGGAAGGGGCACAGAGCCCCCCACCAGTGCCTAGTTCTCCACAGACACACCCTCAGGGGGACTTGGAGGAGGAACCTCCTGAGACTGTCCCTGTAGGCAGATGTAGCCATGCCAGTATGTCCTGGTCTTGGCCAAGAGGCAACGCATAGCACATGCACTGATGACCTAGGGTCCTAGGGACGGACACCTTACTCCGGCATGCATACATAATAAAAAGGATGCCTGCCAGACCACACAACCTGTGCCTAACCATGCATTTACTGTGTACTGTGTGCATCAGACTGAGTCAGCCCTGAAACACAGGTCTTTCAACCACTGTGTTCACAAGGTAAGTCACTCTCCTACACAACAAATGTATGGGATACTAGACTATGGTAGCATATGTATGGACCTGCTGCATGTATTCAAGGGAATAGAATGGATTACCAGGCTACCTGTAGAGAATTAACAACTACTTGGGACAACAGGTATCCTGTCTAATACTGAGTGCCCCATAATATGCATTAGGCTACATGGCTGGAAATCCCACTGCATTATGCAAGGGAAAGGATAAACAGTGGAGTCATAGGACAGACACACGACTGTCAATGCCAGAGTCCCCTACTACCAACACATCAGTGTTCCCATACAACTGCAGTAACAGTATGTTTGCAAGGATGTAGTAGCAGATCACACAATTCCAGGGCTGTCACAAAGAACCTGGCCACATGTTGTAGTTTCCACAAAATGCAGGGGTCACTATTTCTTTCTTTCTTTCTTTCTTTATTTATTTGCATTTGTTAACTGTGTAGTGTCCGACTGGGTTAAAAAAAAAATGTTTTCAGCTGAGACCTGGGGAGAAAAGTTCCACAACAAAAAGAACATTATTAAGGTACAAGCAGTAAACTTTGTTTAAATAGTACATTGCTAACAAAATGTAAATGAGCTTAACAAAAATATTACAGCAAAATTACAAGTGACTCACTAGTAAAGCTACACGACTTGTGAAAGACCAAAACTGGTCATGCAGTCTTACAAGTTAGGTCATCTGAAGGAACAAAGACTAATAAAGATAAGACAGGTAGTGGGATAGGCCTGTGTGGGATGAGCACTATTTGGGCTAACATAACACAACAGGGGTCACAGTGTATGTCTTTATGCTATTCATAGTGTGAGGAATTAAACCTCACTTTCTGGTGGCTGGTGTGGATCACTGGGCTAAGGACATTAGTATGGTTGATGGTGTTGATGGTTCGCACTGGCTGCATCTACAGCTTTTGGATGTGAGTTACTTGTATGGTAGGAGTCCCACAGACTGTCAAAATGCTGCAATCTGTTATGGCAAGAAAGCTGGACAAAGCTGGAGAAAATGGGGAGAAAGAGAGCCAAACTTACAGACATTATACATGCTCTGAGTAACCTAGAAGGTGGCTAGTATAACAGCAGGTTGCAACAGGCCAGATTATCAGCAGGATGTAAAGGCCATCACTTAACTGTGTCAGTACTTACAACAATTCAGTGGACTGCATTTAGTACTATATTACTGGATAAACACAACTCTATGAGGAACAGAGCAGACATATGTGGCAGAATGCTGGACATTCTGCAAAAACTTGTACAGTGAGAGGTGTGAAGACTGTCACCCTGTATGTGGTGTTACATCATGTACCCCAGTCACATCATACCTTTCAACCACTTAGAGCAGGAAATCTGGACAAAGCCATG
Organism: Protopterus annectens; assembly: GCF_019279795.1. Lineage (NCBI taxonomy): Eukaryota > Metazoa > Chordata > Ceratodontiformes > Protopteridae > Protopterus > Protopterus annectens. The sequence goes on from NC_056729.1 coordinate 132,079,862, forward strand.
AACAATAGTGGGACAAAGGCACAAATACAAGGAGAAGGATTAACTATTGGCCAGAAAAATGTGGAAATTTCAGAGAATGACAGGTCGTGCATTAGTATGAATGTCCTGATGTGTATGGAGTCAGTAACTCAAATGTCTGACATAATTTCCTAATGTTCAGTCTGTAAAGATTTGCCACTTATGTGCCAGAAAATCACAATCCTATGTAAAACATACAAAAAATATGACGCAAAACTCTGTACATTCTATTACAATCTGTACAGTTGATAGATATGTGTCATATATTATGTTCAGAAAACAGCCAGGGAATACCTTGGACAAAATACCAGAGAGGTGCTGGACTGTTTAATCAGGTGTAGCACACAAAATCCCGGACTGGAGTACAAGTAGATCTGGCCTGGCGACACCTTGTAAGTAATGACAGTCACACTGGGCATGCTCCTACACTTAGCTAACTTGAGTCCATATCTGATGCCTCATCTGCCCAAAGAACTACTATGTGGAAATATGTCTGTGCACATGGACAGCTATGTATACATATCTGTCTCTCCGTATCCACCTCACACATGATTACCCTATATAACATTATGTGGCACACATACACACACACATACACACACACACACACACACACACACATATATATATATATATATATATATATATATATAGCTAAATACATATGTTGACTGATTTAGTCTCCACATATATCTACCCAACATAGTTACATAACGCACACACACAGCTACAGCTAGGTTGACGTCCATTTTATATATATATATATATATATATATATATATATATATATATATATATATATATATATATATGTATACATGTGTGTATGTGTGTGGGGATATATTAATGTCCCCACTTACACGCAGAATGCTGGGGTTATCTGCATCTACACACACAACAGTTGTTTGATGGTACCAGACCAAGGCCGCATAATGACAGAATATACTCACCCACAGATCCCTTTGCCTGTAGAATGTCACCCTGTAGACAGACAATAGTGAGCAGGTGGTGTAATGTGCAATGTTTGCAATGCAGGAACTGGACAGGCCATATTGTGACTGGCCAATTGTCCACCTACCAACCTGCAACTGACCAGACATGGCGATACTGATAACTGTACACACATAGTAGGGGTATTAACAGGTATCTCACTGTTAGGACACTAGATACAATAACAGCATCAAGCAGGGTCACTCAGCAGGACACACATGCTGAGAATATAAGGCAACTTTGTGTAGTCCACAAGTACTGTGGCTGCATTCACATGTACAGCAGATATAACCTGTTATGCAGGCAATAAGTACTGCTAGCTATAGTGTCTGCTAGTAGGTAGATAGGGGTGCTAATCTCACATAAGCCACCATGTGTGTGTGTGTGTGTGTGTGTGTGTGTGTGTGTGTGTGTGTGTGTGTAATCTCACATCAGCCACTGTGTGTGTGTGTGTGTGTGTGTGTGTGTGTGTGTGTGTGTGTGTGTGTGTGTGTGTGTGTGTGTAATCTCACATCAGCCACTGTGTGTGTGTGTGTGTGTGTGTGTGTGTGTGTGTGTGTGTGTGTGTGTGTGTGTGTGTGTGTGTGTGTGTGTGCAGATATAAACCATACAGTAGTACAGATATACCTATCTGGCCCCATGTCTGTTTAATGGTTATTCATTTTATGGCCCTGTGACTACTTGCCAGCCTCCCCATTGTCCTCCTGTACAAGGCCTGTTGAAGTCATCCACCTTAACAGCACTGGCTGACAATATAATAATCAATAAGCTCTGTGGTGCATATAAGTGCTTTGTGTTATAGTGTATACTACTAGATAGGTAAGTCTTCAAATCCTACAACAGGCAACTGTGTGTGTGTGTGTGTGTGTGTGTGTGTGTGTGTGTGTGTGTGTGTGTGTGTGTGTGTGTGTGTGTGTGTGTGTGTGTGTGTGTGTGTGTGTGTGTGTGTGTGTGTGTGTGTGTGTGTGTGTGTGTGTGTGTGTGTGTGAAGATATCCCCTTGCAGAAGTGAGGACATGCCTCTACCTCTGTGTAATGGTTATACATTTTAAGGTCCTGTGACTACTTTCCAGCCTTTCCATTGTCCTCCTTTACAAGACCTGCTGATGTCATCCACCTTAACAGCACTGGCTGATAATCTTATAGTGGATAAACTCCATGGTGTATGCAATAAGTGGTTTGTGCTGTAGTGTATGCTGCTAGATAGATAGGGGTTATAATCTCACAACAAGTCATGCTGTGTGTGTGTGTGTGTGTGTGTGTGTGTGTGTGTGTGTGTGTGTGTGTGTGTGTGTGTGTGTGTGTGTAGAAATGTATCCCCTTAAAGCAGAAAGGACATGCTTGCATGGTCTATCTCTGTGAAATGGTTATACATTTTATGGCCCTGTGACTAATTTCCAGCATCTCTGTTGTCCTCCTTTACAAGGCCTGCTGATGTCATCCACCTTAACAGCACTAGCTGCCAATCAAGTAACAGATAAGCTCTATGGCACATGTGATAAGTACTTTGCTCTTTACTGTATACTACAAGATGGGTAGTGATTCAAATCTCACATAAGCTGAGTGTGGGTGTACACATTTATTCCCTTGTAGCAGTACACATATGGCCATATGGAGTATTTATGTGCAATGGTCATTCATTTTACTGCCCCATGACTAGCTGCTGGCCCTAAATAGTTTACATCTACCTACTACTATCCATCACTACCTAAATTTGCATGTATGGAATACCCAGGTGACACATATCAAGAGTAACAGACATTGTCACAGGGTATGCATGCATGATAGCACTGACTAGCCCCATTGTCCCTGATACACTGTTCAACATATATGCACCTAGGTAACCGTGCACATATACAGCCATACCTTGCCAATGTCATATTTCTCCTGAGCTGCCACACCATCCTGTGCCACTGTATTGCTGCCAAGTCTCCATAGCTTAGACACTCAGACCCCCTTGAACAGAAACATGCACAGGTCTTTGGGACATCTGTCATTCTGTAACATTACCACCAGTCTAACATCCTGCAACAAAGATACACAAAGTTTGATGTGTAGTAATGACACATTGCAGCATAGAGCATCTGTCATCACCCACAACACCTGCCATGGCATAACAATGCCACACTACACAACTATATGTAAAGTAATATAGTCACCTTGTGCATCAGACACATATTTGCATGTCCATGCATTGATGGCTTGGATGGCAGGGATGTGGAATAGGTATCCTCACATGCACAGGGTGTGGTGTGGAGGTGCCAGAGGCCTAGGTGCCAAACAGTTGACAATGTGTGTGTGAGTTGGGAAGGGCTGCTAGTTAGATGGGCCATGGAGAGGTGTTGTGTGCGTCTGTTGGTGACCTGCATGTGACAGTGATGTTTGAGGGTGTGGGTGTACACATTCAAGCCCAGTGCTAGCCCTACATGGTGTATGTTGGATAGCTGTGGACCATACATGGCAGAGTGGACATTTCATCATATCTAGCCAAGAACATGGGAATTGCCTCTGCTAGAAGTGATAGTGGCACCACCATGCCCAGGGTCAGATGTGGTGTTAGTAGCTGATGGTAACTGCTGTCTGATGGGCCTGTGTCCCCTACAGGACCACCCAAAACTACATGCCTATGGCCTGTTACATCATGGTGTGGACAGCACATTTCCTTCTGTAGTGCTGGAGGTACTGCCACTATGGAAGCATGAGTGTGCAAGGCCACGTGAAGTCTCAGCAGATGGTGTTGCTGACCTACATCCATGTGTCTAATGCCCTACACCAACCAGATGTTCCAGCACAGACAATGTCCTGTGAAAGACTGACACTGTCTCAGCCCACTGTCTGTCCACTAGATCATTGAAATGATCCATGGCATCACCAATGCAGTGGAAGCAGTCATAGATCTCAGACTGTGCTGCATCCATAATCCTAAGCATCCATCTGGTGTTACATTCATAAAATGTCTGTGCCTCCAAGATGGACCAAAAAATGTGGTGAGTGACCTGTGATATGACACCTGTGACAGGTGGTGGATGGGTAACAGTCCTCCTTTAAGCACCCCTGTCAATGTACTTGTGTGCAACCTTGCCAGCTGTCTGGCTATGGCCAGTGTCCACACTCACTGATGCCAGAGTTGCCACACTGTCTTGTTTACTGTGACTGCTTTCTGACTGTCTGATATGTGTGGCCTCAAGGTACTAGGTATGTGTGGGCATACTGACTGTGTGCACGGACAATGGGGGAGGAAGTGGGATGTCAACCCCTGGGACAGATTCAGCTCCCAACAACCCGACCTATGCCTCACTATGGCCGCCATCATCATCAGAGTCCAATGAGACACTGAGATCAGATTGTGAGGGGGAAAGATGCCAACCCCCACCTTCACCTGTGAGGAGGAAGACAAAATCAGTGGATTACTACCTGCACTATTATGTATGATAATCCACACAGATGTATACAGATGAGGAACCACAACTGCATTACACATCCCACATCTTATTTTTGATCCCATGCACAACACACAAACACACAGCAACATACACAGACAAGACAGGCCTTTTATAACATGCACTGCAGCTACATCCGGTTAACATTCCAAGTACAATATGCCTGTGAGAAAAGTAATATAACAGTGCATGTGAAAGACCTACACCTAAAACCCAGTGCAACATTCTTGAGCAGAATAAGCCAATTGTAGTATCAGTGCCTCAGGTATGTACCATCTCCCTATTTTGGGTGAACAGGCATCTTGGACCGATTGCCTCCTGTATAGCCAACAGCATAGTCCTTCTTAACAATAAGTGCAAATGTGTTAATGTTCCTGCAAATACACAGCTGTGATTACCCATTCTATGCACTTCAGTTAACTGCTCTGAAATGAAACATACAACTATTCTACTCTGGCTAAGAATAACAGTTGTACCTAGGGCAACATGGCAGTCCTTAACATTCTTAGGGTATATATGGTCTGTCAAACAACAGTATTACACTTCCCATGTACAGGACCCTGGACTCTGGCCACATCTGATGTACCTATGTAAATGTGAGGGAGTGGTATTGTCAGCAATATTACATGCGGCATTGTTACAAGGTAATATGTGCATATATCCATATGTACAGTAGCTAATGTGTTACTGCCTACATTGCTGACATTCTGAGTATTTGTGCACAACTGAGCACTAAAACTAACCCCCCCATGCAGATAGACCTGACACCCATGCACTGGTATGCAGAGCCTGCCACAATGACTGATACAGTATTACACTGATGAACACAGTAAGCTTACCTGGACACTCCTCTGATGTGGACACTGTGGCACCCATCTCCAGGATGTATGGGGTGATGGATGACTGGAAGCTGGTGGCTGATCCCAGGTTTGCCAGGAATTCCTCTGTGGCTGAGAGTGGTTGTACTGTTGCAGGCCCTCCACCAGTGGCAACATGATCTCTGGCCACAGCAGTTTTGCTGTGCAGCATTGACCATATCTATGGTCTGTTGTCAGACCTGCTCACAGGTCCTATCCTGTTGGACAATTTGGTTCCCTGCCGTGATGAGGTCAGCCCACAGTGCTGCACATTGGTCACGATTTTGTGACTCCTGGACAGCAGAATGTGGTGATGCAGTCTGAGGTCACCCAGGATAACATTATTTTCTGAGGCTGTAAATGCTGGGTGCCCCCCTGTGAAACATCATTCCTGAAAGACAATGAAAGGGGAACACATCACAGGACAAGATATGTGGGCATCCACTATGTACTGACCCTGCACAACCAAAATGTGCTGTACTATCCACCACTCCCTCACATGTCATACTCCAAAGTCAATTAATACAATACATGTGTGGCTATCACCAAGATAGTAATAATAACAGTTATGTCACTTTGTGCCGTGACAGAATCTATCATGTATGTCTCTACACCTATCACTGCAGTCCACTGTGGTATGACCCCTATGGGCAAAGTCCTACTACTATGTCATACAGCCACTGTCAGAGAAATAGCTGTGTGCTATTACATCAACTATATATGCACAGTCCAGCAACACCACTGTGCCACAATTACAAACAGCAATGCAAACCTGCTGTGGTGGATCTTCTCTGCAGGCATCCTTCCTCTCCACTACACAGATATTTACAGAATGTGAACGTGTGCCTCATAGATGTGGTCCTTTTGGCACAAACATGTGGATGGCTGGCAAATGGTTGGCCAATCATTGATGTTTTTTGTCAGAATATAGAGACCCTGGCTATCACATGCCAGATCCCTCAGAAAACACTTATGCTGCAGTAATCTCTGTTAGTCTATTCATAGTCTTAATTTGTATGGCCAATATGTACACTCTGTCACTGACTTTGGGCCTGTCCTCCCCCACTAATAATGGCTATGACCTGAATTCCTGCTGTAAAAGGTTGACAGGTATGCTAGGCATAGCTCTCAAGCAATGAGGTATGAATGTTAACAAAACAGTGACCTAGCCATAGTACATCAGGGACAGTCAGGGACACCTTTACAATGTCTGAACTATTTCTGTGTGACACTGAAAGACTGAGAGGATGTGAATTACAGTACATCATATGACATTACAGCTGTGTACACCCTTACTTACTGTCAATATGTCTAACTCATAATCCACTAGCTTTTCTACAGGATCCGACCATTGTAGGAGAGAGTAACAGGGGCAGAGCAGTGATTTGATTCAAAGCAGAGGCAGTTGAGAGGCATGCCTGTAGCTATTGGACAGCAGAGTATCACCATGCCAGTACCATAAATGTACTACAGGCCTACTGTTATAATCCAATTTTCCCCATACCTCCATCCTTCCATCTGCATCTCATTATATGGGCACATGTATTACATACCTGGTAGAGTGAAGTAATCCTTTTTTGACCAGATCCTCTGCAAACAGGTTGCTAAACCATAGTGTGTCTGAGTAAAACAACATACAGACCTGTTCCCCATAGGCAGTTGATTGCCTCTTGTAGGGAATGCTCATTAACAGGTAATGCCTGTGCACTACTCTTTGGCTCAGACTTGCTAATTACATCCAAAACAGCTTGGTTGCACTTTCGTTACCCAATGACATGGCACTGCGGTGCAATATTTAAGGTCTTCATATAGGCCTTGGCCTCTTTCTTAGTCTTTGAAATGGACATTAGTGAGGTTTGGAGACTACAGTATCATAGAGGATAGGTACAAATACTCTCTACTGTTGAGATTTATGAGGTATGTCCATAGTTTTGCATGTTATGTGTGGCTATTGTCCCATAGCATTATGATTATCTGGCAGTTCAGTGGTAAGCATTGTGGGTTGAGGTCAGTATGAAGAGAGAGATACGTGAATGTCAGACATCATACCCATCAGAGTATGCATGCTGATGCAGTAGCTGCTATTCTATCAGTTCATTGTCTTTGTAAACTGTGAAACATGTCCCTGTCACTGGACCTTTGCCCCCCACCCACCATTTATGTATGGTGTGGTCTGGATACCTTGTTATAGGGGGTTGTGAGGTATGGTAGGTCTGTAGCAACTAGTTTAATATACAGCTGCGTATGTTCCAGGTGCAGCTGCTGCTGCAGCCTAGGAGACATAGGGGGGAGTGTGACCTCTTTGGAGGACAGCAAGCTGTACATGTAACTAAGGCAGCAGTGTCAGCTGTGTCATCACAGAAGAGCCAGGATAAGGATACCCTTTACATTCCAATCGCGGCATGGGCGTAAGGTACATCTGTTATGTAACAGTGCCAATGACAAAGTAGTAGGCAGCATATAGTTTAGCTATACAAATATGTGCAGTGTGTCCCTACCTATAGGCCTTTGACTTGTAAACATGGGTAGAAGTTAATGTAGTAGCAGCAAACTGTGTGGGGTAAAATTGCATGTCTCAGTCATTACTTGCTGTGTTCACAAGAATATAATTGATGTGCAAGACACTGGATTCAAACCCAGGACTGTGGGTGGCAAAATATACTACATGCAAGGCATTTACCATACTGAGCTACTACATCGGTGCTGTAGCAGGTGTATTTGCAAAATATATGTGTATATATGCAGTCTATGACATACATCTGCATCCATCATTATGTGCATGGCTTTCAAAGGCAGTTGTTGTGCAGCAGGGTCCCAGTTGTACACATATATTTTGCCATTGCTGCCTTAGCAGGTGTGTTTAAAGATGTTGCTGATAAAAGGGAACAACTAACTACTATCATACCTCTCAACCTCTTGGAGCAAGAAATCTGGACAAAGCCATAAATAAAAGTGAGACAAAAGCCCTAAAATAGGGAGGATCTTTAAATATTGCTCTTACAAACTTAGAATGTTGATAGAATAACAGATTCTGCATTAGCATGTGTTTTCTGAAGGGTATGAAGTGTAAAACTCAAATGTCTGTTGTGATTTTCTAACCTCAGTCTTTAATGACTTGCCACTATTTGCCAGAAAAATACAATTTTATGAAAATCAGGCCAAAAATAAGGGAAAAAACTCTGAACATTCTGCAACAATCTGTAAAACTGACAGGTATACCTGCTATCCCAGGCCTCAAGTACATCCATTATTATTTACTTGGCTGTGTACTGGTGTAGTGTTTGCATCACAGTCCCAGGTACACTCCCATTTTTCCCATTATATGTGCTTGTGACAGTCAGTATATTTTGCTGGAAACACCTGCTTTAATTCAGAGCTGAGTGGCCTAGTGAGCTAATGCATTATGCTGTAGTTGACAGAGGTTCGAGACATGGCAGGGGTGCTTATGTTGCAGATGTGCCTTACACTGTGAGAAATACATAAGATCATTAAGGCACTTTTAAGCACTTTCAAGCACATATTAAGTGGGTTTGCGCAGCACGCAACTTAGCTCCATGCAAACCCATGCTAAATACTAAAAAATAAAGGGGGTGATAGGACAGTAGTGAAATGGGGGCAAGCAGGAGGAAAAAAATACTAAAACACAGGTAGAGTTGTGCAGGAAGGGTGTAGGAAAGGACCATAGCTTTCCATTTCTTGTACAGCAGCAGCAGCTGTGCAGTTTTTACAGACTTTGTACATGAGTTTAGACCCTTAAACCCCAGAGAGAGGGGTCAAGACAACATAAGTGTGTTAATTAATTAATTTAATAATTAGTTGTGTCCAGTAGACAGGTGCAAAATGGAGAGCTATGTATGAGGCAATATTTTTTTTTTGTGGAACAGGTGGGCATTTTTTTTTTATAAGGAGAGAGTGGAATTCTGGGGTAGGGATGTAGGTACGTGTGGGGAGGTAAGTTGGGTACGCAACATTGAATTTGGAGACAGACAAGACAGACAGGACAGCAAACAGGGACAGTGTGTGACACATGGGGTAAACACCTTGGATGGGGTGGGTGTTATGGAATCTGAGGTGCATGTGCCTCCAGACAGCAGCAGCATGACTGAGATCCCCACCCATGGGAAGTTGGCACTGCTCCTTCACTGACCCAAAGGTGGCTCTGATGGAGGCTGGGAGCTGGGCCAACAGGCCCCACCAGGTTGTCCAGTCTGCCCTCAATCCAGTGCAGGTGATGTTCATATCTCCTATGAACAATCCTGCACACCATGGCTGGTAGTTGATCCTGGGTGACAACCCCCCCTCCGCCCCTGCTCCCATGGGGTTGGGCCCCATCCGCTGAGGTGGTTCCACTGAAGGTGGTGCAGGGCCAAAGAGGGGGCACCACTGGTTTGGGTACCATTAATAAAACACATGCCCCAAAATAAAGTTTATGGAAGAATATATGTTAATAGTAAACCATAAGCAATATACAACAATAATAAGTATATGAAGATAAGAGGTGGAGAGAGAGAAATACAGTCCATTAATACCATCATTGGCTATATATTTGACAACAGTAATGCTATCTACTCTACAGGTCTGTCCTTTCTTTATGTGTAAATATGCCTATAGCTGCTGTAGCATGTACAAACATCTCAAGCTATCCACATGGGACACTATGGGCCAAACAGTAATACCCGCAGGTACACAACTACAAGGAACACTTGTACATCAAGTGGACCTATATAACTGCCATGGTGTACTGTGGGATGATGTACTGTTACTTTGCTATTGACATATAATTATATTGATGATACATCTGTGACAGAGGAATTATGACACAGTAATTACATTCTGTGACAGTGTGTCACTTGGGAGACATGCATGTGTATGGTACAGAGAGTACACAACTATCATGCCTTGCTTGGCAGGCATGTGGATAGAACCCAATAGTAGTGACTGCATGGGACATGTGCAGCACATATATTAATTGACTGCAGAAACCTTTACAAGACACTCCAGGCATACAGCCATACCAAGATTACACATTTTATTTATTTTATTTTATTATATTTTATTATTATTATTGCACATATTTCCTTTATTTTATGCATTAATAGCACCTTTGTGGTAATGATCTATGTCATCTTAACAAACAATTATTTACACATAATATGGGCTACCTCACCCATTTACCAGTTGTCCATTCCAAGAGAATGTCTGTCTTCATAACATATCTGACTCATTAATATTTTTTAGTACATAGCACTGGATTTGAATCCAGGTCTGTGTGTGGCAAAATGTACTTCATACATTGCATTTAGCAAACTGAGCTTCTGGGTCACTGCTGACATCTGACTGACTGATATTTACCTAGAGCTCACCTGGAAACAAACTATCACCTGGTATTATCATTACGGTGTTATAGTAAACTGCATTGACAGTTGAACACACATGCATGAAATGCAATCATGAAAGAGATACTAGGTAACCTATACATTACTAAATAAAATGCAGGTGCGCACAATTATTTTTACTGGGGTGAATAGCAGCTCTAATTCCACAAGTATTACACAACAGTTTATTACAGATGCCTTCATGCATTTACTGGAATAGTTTTGAGTTTTTTGCATAACAGTTGGCATTATACAGTTGCAATTCCACAGTTATTGGACTGCAGATGTTTTGAAGATAAATGGTTAATGCTCTACTCTTTGTCTTATTTGACTATAGATAGTATAATACAGCTGTACTCACCACACTCCCAGTGCAACCTGGCCAGGCACCCTGCATGTGCTTCAACATTGCAAGTTCTCACCTCTGCAGCTGTTGGGAGAGAAGCACACCAGTTTAGCAGTCATTCAAGATTAGATATTGGTAAAACACAGATAAACATACTTACACACATGTAGAACATTGCCCACCCAGAATTCTTGGACCTAGGGGTCCAATAGAGCCCACTTCCATCTTTTCAAGTCATCATGATGGTGATGACTCTGTACACCTGTGCAGGTGATATCAGTTACACTGGTGAGGTCCCTTGCCAGCCAGTCCCGGGCCTCTGTTTTGTACTCTGAGCTTTGGTATCTTCCCTACATGAGTTGGTCTTCATGGTTTTCCACAAGGAGTCTGACCATCACCCTGGACTCCTCAATGCCCCACCACTGCGGCTGAAAGCACAAACCCTCTACAATGCCTGCCATTATATCCATCAGAGACAGAACTCCAAAGTAATGTGGTGCATTCCCACCTATTGGGCTTAATATATCCCTTTTTCCTGCCCTTACATGCTACTGGGCAATTTTTAAAAATGGAGCACATCGCTTGGCACAGCCCAGACCAGTGCAACTGAGTTGAGCAGTGCTTAAACTGGCAATGCTTGGCAGTGAGCAAACCAGCCAAGCAGTGCCAAGTACTGCCAAGCAGTGCCTAAACAGAGGTTGTTTAAGCAGTGTTTATCATGGCTTAGCAAGGCTTAGCAGAGCTTAGCTAAACACAGCAGATCATGCTTTAAAAATAATTGGCATAATTTATATTTCAAAAATAATTGCTTAATTTCCCTTCCATGTATTCAAATCTGATACCTACTGTCCATAAGGCCATAACTCTATCCACTTGGCTACATGATATATGGAATACTGCTATACTTTTACATATTCCATTGAGCCATGTTTAAGCACTGCTAAGCACTGTTCAATAATGTGCAAACCTGTTAAGCAATGCTGAAACTTGACCATTGAATCAAAAATTAAATGCATCCAGTTTCTATTTTTAGATGTCTGGTATGTGTCAATTGCTGCATGGCACACCATGCAAACTTAAAAAAAAAAGAAATATATTGATATCATGAACTTGGACAGTTTAGGGGGTATGTTATTCATCTGCGGACACAGTTAGTGACACACTCCCTACATTGATTCAATAACTGTATTCCACAGCTCTCCCTTGGCAAGACACCATCATTAATATGCATGGCGCACTACTGAGGTGGAACCGCTTACACAGACATGGTAACTTCCATGTAGGCTCTACACTATGCCTACACAGAATTGATTAAATCTGGGGGTATAGGTGTAGATGCTAATTTATGTATGAATGCATGTATGCATATATGTATGTATGTATGTATGTATTGATTTATTTTTATGCAACATTTGTAAACGTAAACCATGTAAGTGGAATGGTCAAGGGACCCTTTTATCTGTGGCACAGGTTGTAAGACATAAGTAAGATGAAGAACAAAAATATATGATTTACAAAGTATGCAATAGTTTCAAAGTGCTCTGTTATCAAGCAATAAAAATTCCACAAATCAGAACAAATCATTCAGCAAAATTTAACAACACATAATTATAAAACACAATCACTTTAAACAATCAGTTTGATCTATATCAGTAATACAAAGTTAATAAGATGAAAAAAACCAATGCAAATTTGCACACACCTACACACAAAAAGAGTTGCACAACCGACAGCATTGCCATCAGCATGTGAGTCTACTGCCATCGGTAACCAGCATAGCCAGCTACAGTGCTCATGGTGTAATACTGGTAAGTACTTCTGTGAAAGTAATAAACAGTACTTTTGGTATAATACTGGTAAGTACATCAGTGAATGCAATAAACATTAGCCTGGGTTAAGGGAAACTGATAAATGCTTAACTATTGTCATTAAAGCAATTATGTTTGTTAGTCTCAGGTGGGTTTTGAGACATTTTCAGAATAAATGTCATTATTGAATATCTTTATCTTTTAAGGGATGCTGTTCTAAGCTTCTGGAACTATTTTAATAAAGTTTTTCTCATTAGTAGTGATAGTAATGTTTGTTGTTTAGAGATGAAGCCCTTTGCCATTCCTTAATGGCCAAGTAGTGGTTATAATCCGCAGCTAATTTTATAGAGGGTAGCATCCTTCATTTAGCTATTTGTAAGTTAGGGTATTTAGTAAAAAAGATGTATTTTTGCAGTTACTGGTAACCATGTACTTTCATGAATGCTAGTACATTGATGCTGGCTGGAGTTTCATAAGTATGTGCTGTGGGAGGATAACAGGGGAAGTACTGAATATGGCAGCGCACATTGTGCTCTAGGAATTAACAAATTAATGGGGATAACATTTCCAGCTTCAGTGATAAAACTAAATTACAAATATCACTTGAATCTAGCTGCATATATTAGAGTATTTCTAACATACCACACAAAAACAAATAAAAAACACTACAAAAACAGTTTTGCCGAGGAGCAAGCCCCCTGCACATCCCATGAGGGTGCTGCACTCCCCACACTCCTGCTACTTAGTATATATACTAAGTCTGAGATCATACTACAGTGGGGAAACAGGTATATTTCCTTACGCCCACTGTAACATGCTTTAGTGCTGCAGTGTTGCTTTTGTTTTTTATAACTGGTTCGGTGAACCAGTGTTCATGAAACTGCACTTCATGAAAGTGCACTTTCGGTTGAGTGCACTTTCGCTGAAGTGGTGTTGTACTTCTGTTATTTGAAAGAATGAGATTTTGATAAACAGAAGTAGATCCATACATGTGGTTTATATATATATATATATATATATATATATATATATATATATATTTTTTTTTTGGGGGGTCTAGGACTATTCACTCAAAGCACATTTCACTGAAAATCAAATGACTGTGCACAAATCACTGAAAGCACAATTCACTGAAAACACAATTAATTGAAAGTTATATATGGCCTTTTTCCCACTTCAGTGCGACCCTGGAGTTAGAATATATATTAAGGGGGGGTGTGGGGCACCACCCCCTACATTGGGGTGTGTGTGAGGCATAGCCCCCCCACATAGTTTGGATATATATTAAGTTTAGAAAAGAGTAATTTATTGAAATTGCAAGTATCCATGTGTATAGTTCAAAATATTTAAAATAGGTGGGGGGCTACACCCCAACACCCCCTTTACTATATATTCTAACTCCAGGGTTGCACTACAGTGGGAAAAAGGCCATATATAACTTTCAGTGAAATGTGTTTCAGTGAATTGTGCTTTCAGTGAATAGTCCTAGACCCATATATGTATATATATATATATATACTGACAAGACTTAAAAAGTAAAAAGTCCTGAGCATTCTGAGGCCATGTAGCTGTAGCTGAAACAAGGGCCTCCACTACAGGAGGTTTAAGGTATTACGTAGAGAAGACTCTTGCTTGTCTCAGTCTTTCTTACAGTTTTTATTGAATTGTTTTTCTGTGTGACCTTTTTACCCTGTGGCTTATATATAGACACATTATCTATCTATCTATCTATCTATCTATCTATCTATCTATCTATCTATCTATCTATCTATCTATCTATCATTCTATCTAATCTATCTATCAATATAGATAGATATGTGTGAGTGTGTGTGTGTGTGTGTGTGTGTGTGTGTGTGTGTGTGTGTGTGTGTGTGTGTGTGTGTGTGTGTGTGTGTGCGCATGCACACAGGTTTATATTTGTCACAGATCATAGACCAATATATGGACTATAAGTCTAGATTCAATTAATTTTTTCATCTTTGAGAAATGGGAGTTGGTCACTCAGATACACCATTACAATTTGGTTGGTTTTCTCAAAATGGAAGGAAAAGGTAACATATTATGTCAAGGTATCCAGTTCAGTAGGATATTGTACCATACCATTAGCAGGTACACCAAAACTGTAACTGTAAGATGAGTAACTTGCCAAACTAACACACAAAGTAAGGCAGGAATACAAATTCAGAAGTCAAAGCTGCCAACATAACCATTGACTGAGCTTACTACTGGTTTTATAGTTCTTTATTTACTGGTGCTTGTTAATGAGCCATAATTGTCTAGGTCTACAGATGCTATACCTCTGACATGGACAAAGTATGTTTTGACTGGAATACCTGAGAGTGTGAGTGGTGATTCTCAGAACTAATAGTGGTCACCTTTCAGTTGAGAAAATTTTAATGAGTTTGACAAATACATGGAGTCTGGTGTGTTTCCTTTGCCACTGGATTATGGAGGAGTCTGGTGTGTTTTCTTTCCCATTGGAGTATGGAAGAGTCTGACATGTTTCCTTTGCCATTGGAGTATGGACGAGTCTGACATGTTTCCTTTTCCATTGGAGTATGGAGGAATCTGGTGTGTTTCCTTTGCCACTGGATTATGGAGAAGTCTGGTATGTTTCCTTTGCCACAGGATTATGGAAGAGTCTGGTGTGTTTCCTTTGCCACAGGATTATGGAGGAGTCTGGTGTGTTTCCTTTGCCATTGGAGTATGGAGGAGTCTGGTGTGTTTCCTTTGCCATTGGAGTATGGAGGAGTCTGGTGTGTTTCCTTTGCCACTGGATTATGGAGGAGTCTGGTGTGTCTCTTTTGCAAGAGTATGAAGGAGTCTGGTGCGTTTCCTTTGCCATTGCAGTTCCAAATTACATTGGGCAACCTATGAGTCATTACATGTGTTTTACACATAGAAAGATGGCTCTTCCTTTGTTAAGATCTCAAATATGTCCCCCTTTTGTTTTCATACAGTCATTATCCCATGTGTGTGGGATAGAATGGAGATCATAGGATAGCAATTAGTAATAACAATATTCATGTGACTGATATATCTTTTCAAAAAACATATTCTTTTAAATATAAATGGCCTCAATACTGGCAATAAATGATGTAGCTTGTTTAATATTTAAGATGCATAAAGCACAGCTGCAATTTTACAAGAAACCCATCTATTGCAAAATTATATTAACAGATTAAATAAAAAAGAATATACTGAAACGGCAAGTTACGGGTGCTGAAAAAGAGAAGGGGAATGGAAATCTTCTGGAGAAATTCTATTACAGTGCCACAGACTGTTGACTCATACAGTGATGATAAAGATATAATTGTCGAATGTCATAAAAAAAAATCTTTACCATGGCAAAATTTTTACCGGAAAATGGAAATTGGAGTTAAATTCTGTAGGACCTATCTGTAAATGTTAAGTTTGAGTATGAAGGGATGTGCAATAATGGCAGGGGACTTTAACTGTATACTGAAATAAAATGACCCTCATATTTCAGCATTAGATAAGACTTTAGTAAACATCATTAAGTAATTTAATCTTCTAGATGTCAGTAACGTTTCTGAATGAGGTTGTTTGTTTTACATTAATTACACATATGTATTTGGTACACAGTCAAGAATTGATAGGATATATAATTAAATGATTTAGTTTCTAAAATAGAAAAGGTAAAGGTTGTAACATATCCTTTATCAAAGCACAGTGCAATTACTTACACAGTAATGAAAAATCCAAGAAAATTGGATTTGTTTAATAAACTGGCATATATTACAAGGTTAAAAGATTTTAAAGAATGGTTTATAAGAATGGTTTCAATCAGAAATGCAGCAGATGTTAGACTTCGATAATAATGGTGAGGTTTCTGATGTGATGCTATGGGGCAAATTGTAGGCATATTTATATGGCAAAGACTCCATTTTGTATTTCAACAAGAGAAAGCAGTAAAATAAATGCTTATTGGGACTGGAATGAAAACAGGCAAAATAAAGTAAAAATACAGAAAGGAGAATATTGTAAATTATCAGAAATAAAAAAGCTAGATGTAAAATTTTAAAAGTTCCAACAACATAAGGTTTCCATTAGTTTAGAAAAAAAACATCAAACTGCATTTTTATTCTCTGACTTCTAACTCCAAAATAATAGAAAGAAAAATTATATATATATATATATGGGTCTACTTCACATGGTTGACAGTTCATTTGACCGACTTTTATTTGGTCAACAATTCATTTGATCGACAAGCAGTTTTATGTGGGGGTCTTCACCCCCCACACCCCCCTAACTATATATATCAACTCCAGGGTCGCACAACATTGGAGAGGGGGGCAAATCTGCCTGTCAACCATATGAATTGTCGACCAAATAAATGTCGATCAAATGAACTGTCGACCATGTGAAGGGGACCCATATATATATATATATATATATATATATTCTTGAAGGTAACAGGAATATGTGGACATGGTAGAAATTCTGGACTGTTTTAAAAATCACTGTGAGAAAAGGAATGTACAGTACAGAAGCACTGAACATGAAAAGGTAACTGATACCTTTTTAATAAGAATAATTATTTTTGGAACAAATGGAACAATTTTGAAAACTGTTTTTATAACTGAAATAAATCATTCATGAATTATATAAAATATTATCACACAATGTTTTATCTCTAATACAGAAAGTATTCACAGAAATTAAAACTACATTTAATGTACCTCCATCATGGAAATATTCAATAATTTCCCCTTTAATATATATGCTCTTCTTATAGATATTTATTTATTGACATTTGTTTGCCAGGAAAGTCTGACTGGATTGGAGGCCTGAAGAAAAATGTTCCAGAAATAAAAGAACAGAAAAAACATATACATAGGAGAAAACTGACATCATATTACAATATACTATAAATACACAGATTAATACAAATATTAATATACATGACATGTATAATAATACACATACACCATCATCATGTAACACTGAAATGTATTGACATGTTATAAGATAATGAGTTTATTACTCACTCATAAAGCAAATGTCAAAGTGGAAAAATTCAAACAGTGGATAAGAGTAGAAGGGAAAATGAGGGAAGATTACTGAATATTGATTTCAAAATTATTCATTCAATCATTGTCAATAGATTAAAAATATACTGCATACATTAATAGGGGAAGACCAAAGTGGCTTTATAGAAATTAGACTACAGAGGCTAATATCTAAGGAATAATTATATTAATTGATTACACTAATAACAATTAACAAAAGCATTCTATAATTCACCTGAATCCTGATAAAATTGTTGAATCAGTAAGCTAGTTTTATTTAACTAAATTATTAGAAATATACAGTTTCTTAGTAATTGTATAACTCTTATTAACCATCTTTATGAAAACTTGTCATATGTTAAACTGGAGTATTTTATTTCTCAGTCAATACATTAATCAAAGGCACAAAAGAAATTTGTCCCTTGTCTCCTTTACTGCTTTGGTAATTTAGCCACTAGCCAATCAAATAAAACATAACAATAATATAATAGGATTTAAAGTAAATAATCAACATACTTCCAAAAGTCAGTTACTTGCTGATGGCATTCTATTCACAACAGGAATCATTCACATGGATAACGTACGTTGTGATGCTAGACCTGTTGCTCTGTTCACTTTTTCAATAATTCTAAATAATAGTTTAAAAATTCTCCCTGGTGTCATCTATATTCTTCCTGACTTTGTCCTGAAGTTACCCCCCACATAGACACCCCATCCCTCAAAACTATCCCTGTTTTACAGGCTAAGCTGTTGCTCTGTTCACTTTTTCAATAATTCTAAATAATAGTTTAAAATTCTCCCTGGTGTCATCTATATTCTTCCTGACTTTGTCCTGAAGTTACCCCCCACATAGACACCCCATCCCTCTAAACTATCCCTGTTTGACAGGATGCTCCTACTGTTCCCTGTTATATGTGCCCTGTCCATCATAACTCATTAACCATTGCAATCTATGAATACTGTCCAACATTATACTTTCATGAATGTTATCATGTAAAAAACACTGTTTTAGACTAACTACTCTGCTAGTGTAGAGGGTTGCTACCCCTGCCTGACAAGCTACATTCTGTGTCAAGGGTGCAGGGTCCTAATATGTTAGGAGTATCTCTTCTGTCTACTGATGGTGCAGACAGGTAACAATCTGCTATGGAGCTCTTTGTGGTTGCCAGTACAGGGGTTGCATAATTTTAAGAGTCTTTAAAGCATGATATAAGGAATATCCCTTGTGTCTAGTGTTTCAACAACCTGTAGATCAGAGTTTGAATGATGATCCTAGTCAGCCACTGTAGCTCGTGAGCATGTGCATGTAAGTACTGAGCACGTGCAATAGTAGTGCCATTTTCTGTAGTCAGACAGAGTGAAAGCTGGTATAAATGGAGATGCACATGTGAGAGTGCTTGTAGTAGTCAGTTCATTTTAAGTAAATGTTCCAATTACAATTCCTGATGTGTTTATGTACAAAAAATGACTTTAACGAATACGCAGCCTCATTGTCTCATTTGAATATATGAGGCTAAGTGACATAGTGTCAGAATGGGATCCGAAGTAGCTGTAACTTCTTTCTACTTAAAACCATGAGGCATGGGTTAGAATGGGAGAAATATACAGGAGTGAGTTTGCAAACAGCTCAGCAATTATTCAAAGGTACTTAAACTCATTTAAATGATTTTTCAGTCAACAAATGTGTGGTGAAGCATTCAAAATGAATTACCAAGATAAACGAAATGTCTGAAATTGTGATATGTTGATAAAAAGTGTTGAAATAATCTCCGAACTGTTTAAATTCTATGGAAAAGATAAAATGACTGAATTTTTTCACAATGTACTACTTTTTTGCATTTAATAAAGCTATTCAAAGTATCTAAAGACTACAAAGTCTTCGCAGTATGTACATAGTTAAAGTACAGTCATTTCAAAGAGATTGTTGTGTTTTTGGGCATAATTACAAGTGCCCGGTCTATGCTTATATTTAAACATATTTTGTTGTTATGGCAGAGGGATTTCGCAGACCTGGACTATTGGTGTTTGATAATAATATTGCTGAGAACTGGCGAGTGTTTGAGCAAGAATTTGATATTTTCATACAGGCTGCATTTTCTGATAAAGACATACATACAAAAGCATTTATACCCCTCAATTTAACTGGCTCAGAAGCCATTGAGAGAGAATGTTCATTTGTATTTGCACCTGCCGTGTATGCAGGGGAGGAGGAAGACTGCTATATTGTGGTACAGGCTGAAATGTGAAAAGACCCTGAGTGTTTAAAATGTAAATTTAGAGAAATGTGCAACTCTCAAATGAATATTACAATAAAAAGGCACATATTTTACACAAGAAATCAAAAGCCTCGTTTTGCAGTATATAGAATTCATTTGAGAAATAAAGTAAAAATGTACAAATTTGGTGATTCAAAACAGTGATTTAACTTTGAGCAAAGCCATAGAGATTTGTCAAGTACATGAGCTTACAGAATGCTTCTTATGAATGAGAAGAGCATGCTTGCAGTGTTTGCCAGTGCAAACGTTGATAGTATGCAACATGAGGTTAAAATGAAAAAGAGATATAAAGTGAAGGATCTGACAGTAAAACCCATGGCACACGCAGCAAAACCCATAGCAAACCTCATTGTCAGCTGTCATAATTGTGGAGGCAGTCAGGAACCTAAATGAGAAAAGTGCTTAGCTTTTCATCAGCAATGTTACAAATGTAAACAGTGGAATCATTTCAAAAGGCATTGCAAGTCTAATGTGGCAAGATATTTTATTAAAAGAGAGTATCTGAAGAAGCAAGTAGATCAAATAGAAAGCTGCAAGCAAACAGTTTATGTTGATGGTGTCTCTGTGATTGATGAAACAGTTTATGTTGATGGTGTCTCTGTGATTGATGAAACAGTTACTATAGTAGGCTATCAGTTGTTGGCAAAGAGCAAATTGTTTTGTACTGTACTGATTAATGGGACACCTGTAGAGCTTAAAGTAGATACTGGATAAGAGAACAATGTTATGTCAGCAGAGATGTTTGCTAAAGTAAAAGCTGGTGAGAAACTTGATTCAGCAAAATGTGCAAAACTAGTTGCTTATGGTGGTGAAGAGATTCAAACCGAAGGCTCAGTAGCTCTTTCATGCTATTCTGCTGGAAACAACTATAACTTGCAGTTTTACATAGTCAAAAGACACATGCAGTCATTGTTGGGCCTCAAAGATGGCTTGAAAATGGGACTGGTTTCATTTAATAAAGAAGTCTGACATATAAGCATGAGTAACAATGAAGGTTTCACACAGAATATTTTTATTGAATATGCTGATATTTTCAAAAATGAGCTTGGTAAACTCCCAGTCATTTAGTCTATGAATTTAAACCATGAAGTAAGCCTAGTTGTCAGACCAGCACAAAAGGTTACAGTAGCAATGCAGAGTAAAGTAAAAGCAGAACTAGATAGAATGGTACATTTAGGTGTGATTACTCCAGTAGAAGAACCAACTGAATGAGTATCCTTCATAGTCATACCTCATAAGAAAAGCTCTGATGATATTTGAGTATGTACTGATCCAAGAGACTTAAACAAAGCACTTAAACAATCTCACCATATAATGCATACAGTGGAAGAAGTAACTGCTCTCATGTCAAATGTTACTATTTTTTCTTAGTTGCAAAAAGTTCATTTTGGCAAATTTCACTTGATTGAAAAATCTTCATTGTTAACCACATTCAGTACACCATTTGGTAGATACAGATTTTTGAGAATGCCATTTGGAATAAGTTCTGCCAGTAGTCTTTCAATGTGCAATGCAAGAAATTGTCTCTGATTATCCATGTGCTGTTATAGTTGATGATATTATTGTAGGGGGCAATGGTGAAGTCAAACATGATAGAAACCTCAGGAAAGTTCTAGGCCTTGCACAGGACATGAATCTTAAATGGAATCCTCAGAAATGTAAATTCATGCTGAAAGAAGTTATTTATTTATTTGATTTTATTTATTTTACATTTGTTAACCGGGGGTGTCTGACTGAGCGAAAAGGCCCTTTTTCAGCGGAGGCCTGGGGAGTAAAGCTCCACATAGAAAAATTACAGATACATTTAGATATTTAGACATGATCAGTAGATACACAAATTACAATAGACATGTTTTTACAGTGGTTTGCAGCACATCAACAGTTGCAATGGAGAGAACAAACAAGAAAATATTAATTTAAAAATAAAGGTAATTAATAGATGTGTGGTGTGCAGCTGAACTTTGGAACATAGTTAGAATACATATATAGTACACAGGTACAGTACATGCACTGTACATTAGCCAGTGTTTGTGAGTAAGAGTGAAAACTATTATCTAGGTTTAGTATGTGTATCTTATCTGTTTTCACTAGCCTGGGGAGCAATCATGGCACTGTCAACTTTGCTGGAGAAGTTGCCTAATGAGGTTTTTAAAGGAGGCTTTGGAAAATCTGTTTTGAATGCTAGTGGGGACAGACTTCCATTTTTTAGCCACTGAACTACTATATAGTGCATCTCCAAAGCTATTGTAGCTGTTGGCGACTTCTAGTAGTACTTTGCTTGATGATCTAAGTGGTCTTTTGGCTGAGTGATGTTGTACTAGGTTTTTCAGGGCAGGACACTTATTGGGGAGGTAATTGATAGAATGACAGAGGCAGAGCTGATTGTAGGTTAGGAGGTTGGGCAGTTCAAGCCAGTGGAGCTGTCTCAAAGCAGTACAGTGATAAGTTCTATATGAGCATATTGCAGCAAAGTGGGCAATTCTGTTATAGCAGGCTTCCATTTTGCTTAGTTCAGTTTTGTTGAGATTAGTCAGAATGGGAGAAGCATAGAGTAGGGTGGATAGAAGTTGGGAGTGAGTAATGGCTGATCTTGTGTTGTTGGAAAGAAATGGTTTGATACTGTAGAGTGATCCTAGTTTGGCATGTACTTTTTTAATAGTTAAGTTGAGATGACTATCAAATTTTAGGTGGGAGTCTATGGTTATTCCCAATAGCTTAGCCTGTGCCACTGGAGGGATTGGAGTAGCATTTGTGGAGTAGATAGTGAAATGACTGTTATCAGTATTTCGGTTAGAACTGGTTATAATCATAAGCTGAGTTTTCTTTGGATTGAGGATAAGTTGGGCTTTGGTAAGGTAGTTTTCAATGTCAGAGAATGCTAGTTGAATTGTTTGCAGGAGGGTGGGAATGTTTTGTGCAACACAGATTAAGGGAGTATTATCTGCATACTGAATGATAGATGCATGCTGTATGGAGGTCATTTGTGAAGATCGTGAATAGTAGTGGTCCTAAGATAGAACCCTGTGGGACTCCTATAGTTATGGGCAGCTGAGGAGAGAGAGAATTTTCCCATTTCACAGCTTGGTACCTGTTGGTTAAGTAGCTTTGGAACCTGGTAAGAATGGAATTTGATAGGTGATATTGGTTTAGTTTGTTTAGCAGGATTTGGTGAGAGACTGTGTCAAATGCTTTGGACATATCCAAAAAAAAGAGTTGACACCTGCAGGCCTTTGTGTTTTTGAGACGGTTTACTGTGTCTGTGAAGCAGAGGAGGGCTGTAGTGGTACTATGGGCAGGTCTGAAACCATGTTGAATAGGTGACAGGATGTTGCTGTCTAGGAGATATTTTAGCACCTGGGTATGGATGCATTTTTCTAGCATTTTGGCAAGGGGGGAGAGAAAAGCAATGAGTCTGTAGTTATTAAGTTCAGTGGAGGTCCTGCCTTTATGTATGGGTGTAACATAGGATATTTTCCAGAGTTTGTGCACATAGTTTTCAACAATTGATCTGTTTATGAGAGTGGAGATTGGGATAGCAATAACATCTGCTGTGAGTTTCAAGAAATAGCTGGGGAGTAGGTTGGCTGCTATTGATGAGGTTTTTAGTTTGGAGAGCATGCTTTTGATTGAAGTGGTGGAAACTGTTTTGAGGGTAAAGCTTATATTAGTGCTATTTGTGTTGAGGGGGCTAGTGAGGAAGGAACTGTCCTGTGATACTAAGGATAGAACTGAGTTCACAAAGTGGGAGTTGAATTGTGTTTCAATGGGAACTTTAGTGTCAGGGGTGGTTGGTTTGGGGATAGCCTTTTGGGTGGATTTTAGTAGCTGGTTTACATTTTTCCAAAATATTTGGTAGTTGTGTTGGTATTTAGTTTGTAATGTCATGTAGTATGATTTTTTTGCCCATCCCAATGCATTTTTTTGCATGGTTGCGCAGTTCTTGGTACTTAGTTAGGCTTTGTGTTTCTTTGTTTTTTTGATAGTAAAGCCAGGCAGTGTCTCTGTTCTTGAGGATTTGTTTGGTTTCTTTACTGAGCCAGGGGTTTGTAGAGGTTCTAACCTTGATTTTGCACAATGGAGCCACAGTGTCTAGGTGTTGTAGAAATGTCTTGTTGAAATATGCTACAGCCTGGTGAAGTGAGAGTTTTTTTTTTTTTGGGGGGGGGGTGTCCAGTCAAAGTTACAGAGTAAAGTATTGAGAATCTCAGGAGAGATATTTTTATGTTTCTAGTGGATTAATAGTTAGTGGCTTTGCATATGCTTGATCTACTACATGTAAGGTACATTATGTTGTGGTCACTTAAGGTGTCTGGAAGACTGTCTGTGTGGGGGTACAATGTGATGTTGTTAGTTAGAACCCAGTCAAGGATAGAGTCCCTTTTAGATTTTTTATCACAATTTGGACTAGCTGCTGGTAGCCATGGGGATTTATTAGATTACTTGGTGGATCTGATATACAGGTGAACCAATCTAGGATGAAATCCCCTAGAATAAGGTTTTCTTGTGAGTATGTGGAAGAACACCAGGATAAGAAGTCTTACAGGCTATCAGGTGTATTACCAGGTGGAATATATATCACAATTGTGATGATGACCTTTTTAGGGTGAAGTTGAAGTTGTGAGATAAGTATGTCCCAATTATTGGGGGAGGGGTAGGAGTTTGGTAATTGACGTACACTTAAGTGGGGCTTATATAGTAAGGCAGTTCCACCCCTTTACAAAGTGGTCTGTCTTGTCTAATGATATTGTAGCCGGTAGGGATAACTTCTGAGTTAGCTATGTTTTTATTTAGCCAGGTTTCTGTTAAAGCAACTATGTCTGGGGAGTAGTGTGCTCTTGTGGCCTGGAGTTCAGGTATTTTATTTTTGATATTTCTAATATTAATATTTAGCATTAAAAGATGGTTGGTTTTGCTGCTGTTGTTGATTTGCCCAGGGATGAAGATAGTGGGGGTGTTATGTTCTGACATTTGTGTTGGAACAGTTTGTGTTGGACAGGATGGATTTGGGCCTGGGATGGGGTGGATGTCCCCACTTATGGTGAGCCTGGTGTTAAAACGGTGATACAGATGTTGGAGTTTGGTGATGAGTGTGCGAAAGTATTGTGTTTTTCTTTGGAGTAGGAATGAGAGCATATGTGTTTAGTTCTGAATTGGTCTGTTATATAGTTCTTGAACAATTGTGGGCAGATATTATAATGTGCGGTGTCTGTATATGAGAGTGCATAATATAGTGTTGTGCTACTAAGTTTAAGGATATTGCTAGAGTGATAACTTGTGGAGTTATAAAGAATTATGAGAAGACAGACTAGACTTAGTTGTGTGATAGTCATGGTTATAAAGTTTAAGTTGATTCTAGGTGGAGGTGTGGATAGGAATTATAGGGTTGCACTATATATGGATGGGTAAGTAGTGTGGGGTGATGTAATAATGCCTAGCGGGAAATGAGAGTGGTTGGGAGTATTTTGTGGTGGACCAAGTGGGTGTGGTGTAATGTGATCTGACTTGAGGAGCTGTGGTTGGTGGAGGTGATGTGAGGTTGCGTGGATCATTTGTTTATCAGTTCTGGCTTACAACCAGATCCATCCAAGCAAGCTGCAATTCTAGAAATGCCAGTTCCAGACAATGTCATATCTTTACAATATTTTCTTGGTATGGTCAACTATTTAGGAAAGTTCCTCCCTGATTTAAGTGAGCTTTCTGCACCGTTACATGACTTTGCATGCAAAAATGTGTCTTAGTCCTGGTTGGAACAATACCAAAGAGCATTTGTTATCCTGAAGCAGAATATTACCAGTCTACCCAAAATGAGACATTATAATGATCACTAACCTGTAACTCTTTCTTGTGATGATTCAAAGTATGGTTTTGGTGCAGCATGTCTTCAAGATGGCATACCAGTAGCCTATGCATCCAGAACATTAACAGAAACTGAGATGCAGTGTGCACAAATAGAGAAAGAGCTTTTGGCAGTTGTGTTTGCATGTCCAAAATTCAGTGATTATATTTATGGAAGACCTACAGAGACTGATCACCACCCTATAGTGACAATTTTGAAAAAAGCCAAAGTAAAAGTCTGCATATCATTGCTGGAGACTTCCTGTGTCCTGACAGAGTGCTCTTCAAACTATCCGGAGATATACAGAGCTGAGTATATTTTTCTGGCACTTCAGAGTTGTGTGCTGGTAATTGTTTGACTAATTTTATATTATTGCTGGCTGACTTCAGAGTTGTACACTGTTATTTTTGCTTCACTGCATAGTTTTTCAGATCTCTGCTGAAGGTGTTGGTTTTCCCATACTCACCCTCCCTATTCCTGTGTTGTTGTTTAAATTTGGAGACTTTTGTAGTTGCCTGCCCCCACTGTAGATTTGATCGGGGACACTCCCCCCAGTCCCATCTCTTTACCTCATTCTACCTAATAGACTCCTTCTGCACTTGTTTTTAGTCATTTTTAATTTAATTGCATTTTTTAAACTGTTTGGTCTAACATTGCTACATACTCAAGTGTGCTAGCTTGCACTGCATTTGAATGGTTTTTACTGCTGTTTTAGCTACTTTTTTGTATATATATATATATATATATATATATATATATATATATATATATATATATATATATATATATATATATATATATATATATATATATATATATATATATATATATATATATATATATATAGCTACTTTTCTATAGATATATATATATATATATATATATATATATATGTATATATTTAGCTACTTTTCTGTAGATATATATATATATATATATATATATATATATATATATATATATATATATATATATATATATATATATATATATATACCTTTCCTGTAACTAGTGTAGTCCAGATTCAGATTTGCTGTATCCAGGACTGTATGTAAGCTTCTGAGCCCCCAAGCTTTTTGTGTTGGAGTGAAGTCTTCTAGCTTATTAGTGGGAGTGGTAAGCACTAGGTAACCTATCTATCACATAAGGAGTGGTTCTGGCCCAGAAATTGTAGTTATTGGCCGTTTGGGCAGTTTTTCCATCTCTCTCAACTTTCTGATTTTAAAAGTCCGCATTTGCACTTGTTTCCCCCTTTCCAGTAACTAGTTTAGTCCAGATACAGATTCTTAGTTTTAGCACTTGAATTTGCTTATTCGTGATCAGCACTTGTTCAGAACTTGTAAGCACTAAATAACCTACTAATTATTACAGCACTCAACCTTCCTCATTATCTAGAGGAAAACAGTTTTGGTACTTACTTTCCTCACTTGCTTAGAGAAAAACAACTTTTGTACTCACTTTCCTCACTTAACTAGAGGAAAATAGGCTTTTATTCAGGCATGTCCAAGGGTCAACTCCCAGTGTTCTCTCCTGTCTATCTGATTAATCTGGGCATCTTGGGACAATGTAGAAATTGCCTCATGTACACAGACAGCCCTCTCCTCCTACCACCCAACACTACAACCTGTGGCAGATGCACTTATCTAGCCAAACTGGAGGTAAAGCTGTCTCCAATCAAGACTGAACTTGACAGTCAAGAGGAGAAGGTAAACACTTGCACCACACTACACTCATCACATAGTCTCACTAAATCTACACCACCAAAATCCACACATAGAAACACAAAAACATTCACAGAGGCTCTCAATAATAATCTGCTCAAGTAACAGAGAGCTCCAAAGCAGAAATGCAAGCAGCCTCCACCCCCCAACACAACCCAAATGACACATAGACCACAGATGCAGTGTGCCACTCAACCACAGTCAATAAGGCAAAACAATATACCAAACACACTAGTCATAGGTGACTCTATAGTCAGGCACACTGATGTCTCTCTCACCAGGCTAAACAACGAGAAGGTTACTGTCAGCTTCCTGTCAGGTGCCAGGATCCGACACATAACCCACATACTCAGGTCACTCCACAACAAGTACAAATAAGACTCTGTCATTGTCAATGTTGGTGTGAATGGCCTGAGATGTACCTCCCTGGACTACATGAAAAGAGACATGGAAGAGCTCTCCGATCTTGTAGCCCAGGTAGGTATGACCCTAGCCCTGAGTAGCATTCTGTCATCACCCAGAATGATGCCGCAGTACAAGGATAAAATGATTGACTTCAACAATTGGCTAAGCTTCTGGTGCCATTCTAAAGGGATCCAGTATCTTTCTGCCTGGGATGACATGGTCAACAGACCATGATGCTTTGCCAGAGATGGCCTGCATCTGTCACCCCTGGAATTCTGGATACTGGCTAAGGTTCTTGTCGCCCCTATAGTGCCTTTTTTAGGCAAGGTTCAAATGAGAAATTCACCACCATAACAGGAACAGGCATCAAAAACTGAGGGTGATGCTACTCAATGCTAGAAGTCTAAATAAATGCACTCACTCGAGGCACTCCTTAAAATGGAGAACATCGATATCTGTGCAGTGACTGAGACTTAGTTCAAGGCTCCAGAGAGCACCACTGCACTAACAGGCTATAACTCATACCACACTTTTCAGCCATGTAACCTGGACCGGAACACCAAAGGCGGAGGTGTGTCCATATTCATTAAGGATATCCTCACCTCCAGGCTAGTTGCTCAGCATAATGCAGCCGAGGTTATCCAAGTGCAACTAACTCTGGGCAAAACTGCAATCCAAATTGTAGCTTGCTAGAGATCACCCACCATGCTCCAGGATTCCCACTCCTCTTTTCTTGATGTACTGGAAATATTAGGGTTCAACCAAACACCCCAATAATGGGTGATTTCAACTACCTCACCATTAACTGGGAAAACCATTCATGTACCAACTCCTTCACTCAACGCTTTCTGGAATTCATAAACTCCAATGCCCTGGATCAACTTATCCACACCCCCACCAGGGGCAACAATATCCTAGATCTAGTCATTACCAACATGAGTGACCGGTGTTCCACATCTGAAGTGAATGCCTCATTGGTCCGATCCGACCATAAGCTAATTACCCTAGATATCCACATCCTGCCCCCACCCCCCATAAAGGAAACCATGGTAAACAATTTCTCCAAAGCCAACTTCATGCTTCTTAAGACAGAAGTGGTGAACTTCATGACACCCATGCAGATGGACAATACAGTTATGACTACTGAATTCTACACAATTGCACTTTATAAGCACTTACATGAGTGCATGGATCGTGCTGTCCCAAGCAGAACCAAGATGCTATCCTCCAAAAAAAGGAAACCAATCTCGTGGTCCCCTGCCATAAACAAACTGTACAACAGAAGGAAGAAATTGTTGCAAAAGAGAGTAAAATCCCATGAGTGGAGGAGCTCCCTGGTCAGCCTCAGTAAGAAGCTGCGATCCCTGATAAAATCCTCCAAAGCTAGTTATGAAAACAAAATCACTACTGACTTTAAAGACAACCACAAAGCATTCTATAGCTATGTCAAGAACCTCAATGGCAACACTCAGATCTGCTCTGAGTTACAGCACAATGGCACTAAATATACAGACCCAACTGATATTGCCACCATCCTGGCAGATAGGTTCAGCGCTAACTTTACCACCCTTTCACCCCCCTAAAGAGCCCATCTCTATACCGAAAGAATGCAAAGTTCCTGTAATAACGGCTGAACAGGTAAAAACCACACTCTCCAAAGCCAAGAACACAGCATCCATGGGACCAGACAAAATCCCAGGCTGCGTTCTACACGAACTACAGAATGAACTGGCACCCTACCTAAGTACCATGTTCAATCATAGCCTCACCTCAGGCTTTGCACCTGCTGAATGGCGCACAGTGATGGTTATCCCACTTTACAAGGGGGGGCCACCAGGGACCCCAGGAACTACCGCCCCATTAGCCTGATGAGCCTGGTCTGCAAGGCCATGGAACGTATCATCATGGAACTTATCAACAGACATTGGTAATCTCCAAACTCTGGACCCCACCCAGTTTGGGTTTGTAAAAGGCAGATCATGTCTCCTAAACCTGATAGACTTCTTTGAAGCAATCACTAAAGCCGTAGACAAGGGTAAGGTGGTTCACACAGCCCATCTAGACCT
Organism: Protopterus annectens; assembly: GCF_019279795.1. Taxonomy (NCBI): domain Eukaryota; kingdom Metazoa; phylum Chordata; order Ceratodontiformes; family Protopteridae; genus Protopterus; species Protopterus annectens. The sequence goes on from NC_056729.1 coordinate 132,110,032, forward strand.
TGCCAAGGCTTTTGACACCATCCCCCACTCTGGAATTATAGATAAACTCACTAAAATAGGTATAAATCCCTATGTCACAAGATGGGTTGCCAACTGGCTCACTGACAGAACCTACACTGTGAAAGTAGCAGACTCCAAATCCGACTTCAGACCAGTGACAAGTGGAGTACCACAGGGTTCAGTCCTGGGTCCTCTCCTGTTTGGTATCTATTTCTCTGAAGTACAGGCTAACACAGAAGGTCTTTGGCTAACAAAGTTCTCAGATGACTGCAAACTAGAAGCCATAATCAAAACTCCTAACGATGTGGATGAGACAGATGCCTGGTGTCAAAGCCATGGCCTCAACCTCAATGCCAAAAAGTGCATTGTCATCCCCTTTGGTAAAAACTCTGTACCCATGAACTACAACACAGGTGGTAGTATACTTAACAATGAAAGTGTATAAGAGACCTTGGGACAAAGGTGGACCGTAGTCTCTCCTTTGATAATCACATTGCCACAGTAGTCAAGAAATCCTTCTACATGGCACACCTCATCACAAAAGGTTTCTCATCCAGAAAAAAAGAGATCATTGTTCCCCTCTACTCATCACTCATTAGACCCATTATAGAGTACAACGCCCCTTTTGGTATGTACCTCACAAGACATCTACAACAACTGCAAAGGCCACAGAAATACCTCACAAAGAAGATTACCAGCCTCAAACAGATGCCCTATGCAGACCATCTCAGAAAACTCCAGCTTTACTCTGTTGCATATCACCTACTCAGAGGTAATCTCTGCCTAACATACAAAGCTATGTCAAACCCAGAGCTGTTGGACATACTCCACTTAAAGAAATCCCAATCCCTCCGAGCTACACGCTATAGGGGACCTAAACCTTGTCACCACAATAAACAGAACATACCAGAGGGATAGATTCCTGTCCCAGAGACTTCCCATACTCTGGAATAAACTACCTATCTATATCAAACAAAGCTCCTCATTAGCACTCTTCAAGGAAAATCTTGATGATTGGATGGGAAATAGGAAATTCACCCCAGGGATCACCTCTGTGGCTCTACTTGACAGTGGCACAGGAAAATAATTTTCTTGGGTGGCAAAAGCCAGTCTACCTTTTTGGCTGGGCTTGTATAGGCCCCAGGGCCAATAGCCTAGTACCTACCTATGTACCTATGAAACTATACAGCCCCAGCACGATTGCAATGCATTATGTTAAAATTTGCAAAAGTACCATTTCAATATTATCCACACAAAAGGCAAATATCTTTATATTGCTGATATTTTGTCTCAAGTGCCTACAGTAACACCTGAACAGCATTAAAATGAGAAAGCAGACTTTGAAGTCATGGAACTCAGTAATTGTTCTGCAACATGTCTTGATGAGCTCATAAATCACACAGTTTCAACCCAATTCTACAGAAGTGGAGAAATATTATCAGTCAAGAATGGCCAGCAAAACACAGAGGAGCCCTTGATGGAAGATGGCATCATCATGAAAGGTCCAAAAGTGGTGATTCCAAAGTCCTTACAACAAGAATATATTAAAATCTTGCATTGTGGTCACCCAGGAACTGATTCAACAAAAAAGGGCAAGAGGCATAGTCTCTATGTCAAAAGAAGGAAACCCTAGCTTGTTCAATTTGCAACAGCACTACATCACACCAACAAAATGAACCACTTCAGCTAAACCAGATTCCTCAATTACCATGGTTGACAGTTGGCACAGATATTTTTTGAATGGAATGGTCAATATTATTTAGTGTTAGTAGTCTTTTACTCAAGTTGGTTAGAGATTGACCTACTTCCCAATTTAATGTCCAATACTGCCATTACGAAATTGAAGAGACATTTTTCTGTCCATGGTAGTCCACACAAAGTAATTTCTGACAATGGTGCACAGTTTACAAGTCAGCAGTTCAAAAGATTTGCTGAGACATTGGACTTTGTTCGTGTGACTAGAAGTTTTGAGTATCCACAGTCTAATGGCTTAGCTGAACATGCAGTTCAAAGTGTGTAACATTTGTTGGAGAAATCCAAAAGAGATAATGCGGATGTTTTTCTTAACTTATTCAATCTCAGAAACATTCCTGAAAATAAATTACCTGGTTCACCTGCTCAGAGATTAATGTCCAGACAAACCAGAACAACTCCCCTAATCAGTAAAAACATGTTAATTCCAAATGCTAAGAATAACAAAATGATCAAAGCTCAACTTTTGAAAAAACATCTGTCACAAACAGTAAAAAGATGAAACCAGTTGATAGAAGGAGAGATTGTAAGAATGCAGACAGTAAAAGGATTTGACCAAGTGGGACTTGTTAAACATCTTTGTAAATAACCGAGATCCTATATTGTGCAGTCGGAAGGAATGGATTTCAGAAAGAATTGGAACATTTAATTCCAGTCACTGAACCGGTATCGCAGTAACTTTCCTGTGATAAAGAATCTAACTCTCAGAGCATTCCAATAAGTGTTGCTTTTCCAGAGAACAACGTACTTCCTACAACTGATCCTGCAAAATTCTCTGATGATCCTGTTGAAAATGATTCCCTAGAAACTGTCCCTGTTGCTAAACCCAGCTCTACTTTCTATGACACAAGGTCAGGTCGAATATCAAGGCTGAATCCAAAATACACAGTGACTTGGATTTCAATGTTATTATCTATATGTTTCATAACTTGTACAAATGTTTATCTGTTGTTCTACATTGCATCCTGAACAACTAAAGAGGGAGGATGTAGATCAGTGTGTGAATGATGATCCTAGTCAGCTACTGTTGCTCGTGGGCATGTCCATATAAGTACTGAGCAAGTGCATGAGTAGTGCCATTTTGTGTAGTCAGGCAGAGTGAAAGCATGTATGAATGGAGATGCACATGTGAGAGTGCTTGTAGTAATAAGTCAGTTAGTTCATTTAAGTAAAAGTTCCAGTTACAATTCCTGATGTGTTTATGTACAATAAACAACTTGAATGAATACACAGTCTCATTGGCCCATTTGAATACACGAGACAAGCAACATTCTCCACATCATTCTGGTGGCAAGATATTGTTCTATTACCTTTTAAAGTGCCTTTATGGCACAATATAGAGTATCCCTGGGGGTATAGTGTTCGTCACTCAACAATACTACAGGATGTGGTTGTTATTTTAAGTGTTAGGATGTGTAATGCTGCCACACACACACACACACACACACACACACACACACACACACACACACACACACACACACACACACACACACACACACACACACACACACCACACACACACACACACACACACACACACACACACACACACACACTGCATACACTCTGCATATACTCCCACATGCAGCCATATACATTCACACATGCAACTATCCCCCACTATTACCTGTCTGCAAAACTCCCTAGCATTTACCTTTAACGTGATCTTACCCATTAGAAACAATGGGTAAATGTGAGCTTATTCTTGTGTTCAATAACAATAGCTAGTAAAGGTAATTTATACATCCTAGCAATGCATAAATGCCTTAACAGAGGCATTTTCAGAGGGCAAAACATGGCTAATTAGCATAAGCTACTCCCTCAGAAAGTCTATTTAACATTTGTGGTAGGCCACTTTTTGTTACAGCACTATGGTATGGCTATCTCTGATTCAGAAACTGTTACTGTGAGGTGTACATCAGGCTTTCAGGCTTCATCAATAACCCCCCCACCAAAAAAAAAAAAAATCATTGATATATTTTGAATTGATGTCAGGTCTAAGGTTCAGTCAGAATAAATAACCAATATTTAGATTAGTTATCGAAAACAAATACTGAATTTCAATGGGATAACAAAGTGATTAAATATTTAAGGGTTGCACTTTCAGGCAACTGAAAAGAAATAGATTATAAGCAATATTTTAAAGCATATTAAAAATAATAAATAAGTGGAATAACTTATTCTTTTCTATGACAGGTTGATTTTAATACAAATTATTATTTTTCCAAAAATACTATAACTTATTTAGACAACTTCTTTATTTCTTTTGCAGGAAATCATTACACAATTAAACTGTTTTGAAGTTCTTATGATACCACAATAACCCTAGAATATACATTTTATTAAATAAAAAGAAAAAAACATTACTATGCAACATGTATAGATTTTGAATAATAGTATGAAATGGACATTAAAGAAATATTTATTTATAAACAAGCAATAATCCAACACTTTCTGCTTACATAAATAACATATTAAAATGTGTGGCAATTTTATACCCAGGGATAAAAGCAATGTGTTTCACAATATTTCTTATAGCATTTACACCACTATACAGCATGCAGTCTGAACTTTAAAAAATGCTAAGCTTTAAAAATAGGGATTTGACCTTTTATAATCAAATGTTAAGAAAAGCTAAACTGCATAACACAGAGAGTTTGACAGATAAATATGATTTGGATATGGAAAACTGGTCTATAGTACAAATCAGTGGACAGGTCTTAATCTCTAAAGTTGTAATGTCAGATATAATTTAAAAAGAATAGACTTTCATTCTGGAGTTTCTAAACACTCTCAAAATAAATCGTAAAATAGGGAATTCATACTTATTCATAATAAACAAAATAATTAAGAACTGTATATTCTGTATCAAAGTTAGCTCTAGGATTATGCTTTCAAACCAAGTAAGTGACTCAACTTGAAGTACAACAGATAAAAATGATTCATTCATCTAATAATACCCATATCAAGCCAGCTGATTCTACAAAGCTTCTAGGAGTCACCATAGACATGGACCTTAAATATGACATACATTTAGCCCAAGCCATTAAGAAAGTGCATATCAAACTAGGCTCTCTATATAGAATAAAATCATTCCCAACTGATTCCACCAGACATGCTATTAGTAGACCTCATCTTCTATCCAACCTCTTATACGCCTCACCCATTTTCACCAACCTAAGAAAATGTGACTTAACCAAACTAGAATCCTGTTACTATAAAGTAGTCAAATATGCCACCAACCAACCTTCTAGAATCCAACATTGCACCACACTACACCAACTAAGCTGGTTGGAACTTCCCCACACTATAACCAACTAGTGATAACTCATTCTACCCTATTTCATCCTGAAAACTGTTCACCTATCAGCAAAATAGTTCAATGCTATTCTAGCAGCAGAACATTAAGGTCTTCTAACAAATTACTTTTGAAGGTCAGCAAGTCAAATAACAGTTAATGGGATTCACTTTACTCACATAAAGTTGCCAGAGTTTGGAATGACATACCCCAATACATTCTGAAGACCAGCAATACTCCTGAATGTAAACAACTACTTAGGGAACACCTCAAGAATAATTGGGTCTGCTCCTGCACTAAACCTGACCTAATTTCTATAATGAGCTACACTCTTCCATTTTTTACACCTAGTTTCTTATTCATATTTTCTTCCTACCTCTCCCCTTCCAATTGCACTCCAACAATTGGTTATTTATGTCATCCTTCATTCTTATCTGTCCCCCAGATTTTTCCCTTCTTCAACTGGTTCTATATGTTTACTAAAATTAACTACTGTAATTCTTTTCTTTCCTCCAATATTTCTCCTAGTAATTTTGTACTGTATGCATTTTGCATGGTCGATTAAATGCAAATCAATTTTTTTATATTGTAACTATATGTATTCCATTAATTATGTTTAGTGACAGTACAATATTATAACTGTTATCTCAATGTCATGCTACTTTTTTGTCTTCTGTATACCATTCACATTCTTTAAATTGGTTTTGCAATTGTACTACATTGAAACTTTGGAGCATTGTATTTGTGGAGCTTTTCTTCCCGGGCCTCCGCTGAAAACGGGCCAGCTTAGGCACAGACAGGCACTCCCTGTAAACAAATGGAAATAAATAAATACATTTTAATATCTTAAAAATATATCATACTTATTTTGGCAGTTATTCTATGGAATATTTCTACATAGATCATTTATCATTGAATTGAAATTATATACAAAATGAAAAGTATTGAACACTGGAAGTGTAAATCCATAAATTATTCAGATTGACCACATATAGTTTATGACTGCAAAGCTCTACAACCTTTTTGGAAAAAAATCAAACTCTGGGATTCATTAACAAGTATGAATGCTTTGTGCCAAAGGATACATACTCATAGATTCATAGGTTAGTACTAGGCTAACTGCCCATGTAGGCCATTTTAAGCATAGCCAATTACCTCAATTGAGAATTAAACCTTACACCTTATATATGTAAGGTAAACACCTTAAATGTTACACCAACCCCTAACCCAGCCAAGAAGATATTCATAGATAGCTATTAGACTAGCTGCCATTGTGTCCGTTTTAAGCCTAGCCAATTTCTCTGAGTGAGACTCAAAGTCTGTACCTCTTGTCTGTGAGGTAACCATATGCTAACACACAACTCCATGAAGTTCAAATGTATTCTCCTCAGTGGGACTGGACACAGTGCATTTGACATTGAGGCATTACCTACTGACACTAGAACCCCACACACATACCCACATGCAAGTTCTCCATGGTAAGAATTGAATCTGCTACCTATTTAGTTGCACAAGCTGTCTTTATGCATTAAGCAGCATAGTTCATCACATAAGCAAAATGCTAAGCAACCCTATAAGTCAAGCAGCTCCTGTTCGTGGCCAGAACATCTGCTAGTGGCCAGATTGAGGTGCAGCTGGGCGCAAACACATAATGTAAAAAAAAATGGTAGCTAATGTTAATCTCAATAGGTGAGCATGCATGATCAGCATAACACTATCAAAGACATCTAGGAACCTGATGAGCCTAATGAGAAACGTTTGCCTTTTTTTAATCTATAAATATAGTCATTTACAAATCACCCTTATCATAATTAAGGAGAATTCTAGAAATAATTAGTGCCACTCAGGGTCACATTTACTTGACATTAAAAATGAAACATTGACAGAAGGAGATGAGTGTGAATTTATTCCACAATTCTGAACATTAAAAGACTACATCTGTAATTACTGTCATTAAACACTAGTTAAGTATAATCCAACCATCTTTTCCATAAGGTCACCACATTTAAGAAAGGAATGAGAGGGACACAGCTACAATATAAAAATGAGAGAAGTTCATAAATAATAGGGACAGTTGAAAGGTAAAACAGTTGACAAGGAAAGCTGATACAGTAGCTGACATTGCATATATTGCAGATAGTGTACAGTTAATGAACTTCAACCACATTCTCATGAATATTGTGAAATTAAACAAAGGCTGTCATTCACATAGAGATGAAATGATGTTTGAACAGACATACTGGTTAAATGGTCTCAACCTTTTCCTTGTCTTATATGTATTATGGAAAGAAAAAAATGAATGTGTAATGGCAAATTATCCACATGTGAAAATGGTGATGTAGTGGTTAGATTAATGTACAGCCGTAAAATCCTTCCAATACAAGTAGTCATTGTGGAAATAATCAGTTGTGGCAGCAACCTGTATGTTGGAAATGACAGGAAGTGAGACTGTTAATACAGTCCCAATGTAGTTAAGTAGTGCAGATACAGAAGGACCTGACACATATACAGAACAGTCACTTCGAACAGCATATCAATGGAAGACTATACTGCAATACATAGTTAACAGATGTCTAACTATAACAGATGGGAGATGTACAGAGTCAGAAAATAAGGGATATGCCCATATCACATATATTAACATGCAAGTTCTTCAATGTGGAGTCAATTTCTGGACATCTGGGTTGTGTGTTTAGGAATGTCAGTATATGCCTATGGATATGATGTAGGTATGTGTGAGAGAAAGACCACACATGGATAGTTAGCCCATGGAAGAGGTAATCCAAAAATAGTTTACATGCTAGTAGTATTCTGTAGTGGCATCCACTACATGGGAACCGTTTCATCTGTCATTTCAGCGTGACTGGAGTTTAAAGCATTTTAACAGTGTAATCATCACATTGCATGTGTACTTCCTGCTTCAGCTGCCACAGAGTACACCTTTAAATACTATCTGTTCTGTCAGTGTACACCTCTAAAAATGCAGTATAGCATCATATTGTAGATCACATTTTGTCCTGAAGTAAGCCTTGATGAACACATTTGTAATACCTGCATAGCAGTACTCAACCATATCTGACAAATAGGTGCAACTTTAATATCATTTACTAAGTGGACTGTCAAAACTTTATATTTCACATACAATTTACCTGAAACAATGCTAGTATCCTCTGTGCATTGGTCACTGCCTCCATTCCACAGACATTTACAAAGCCAATATACCAGAGACTAATTCAAATAAGTTTATGACAAATAACAGATGACAACAAATATTAAGTAACATTGATTACTTAATGTGGTTTGTGCAAAATGGATCTCAAATAATACATCATTATACTGGGCATGCTCATGAATGCATAAACATTGCCTTCCCACCATAAAAGTATCATAGTACAGGTTCTATTATACTTTGTGACCACTTTGGACCATGCCATACATGAGGAAATGATGAAAAAGCAATTCTTGCCTTTAACCATTGTATTGTGAACAAAATAATAAAAGGCATACACCAATGGTGTTGAACATATTCAATGCATGTCAGTTTACTCGCCCTGTGTACATAATAACACCACCACATGAGAATGTACAACATGGTTGCCATACAACCCACACAGTTGAAAGGATAACCTGAGCATTGTGTTGCAATGTATATACCTTCCATTAAAGGGAGTTAAAAGATAGCCCTTTCTCTCCGCAATAGTAAATATTTCCTTAAGTCATATTATAAATAGTATTCCTTTGGGGTAAGCAAATCCTTCCTGTAAGTATTCTTTGACATATTCAGTACTGACACCATGCCCAGCTTGAAGACCTGATTGAGGACATACCTTACAGAGCTATAGATCAACCACTGATGCCATGGAAATAAACAGGTCTGATTTGTCATGAAGCACACATTTGAAAGAATTGTATCATTTAGTGTGTTGGAATGGTTACTCGTGCTCAAGCTCACTTGCCCAAAGGTTCCCCGACTTCATTAATTCCAGTGCCCTGAACCAACTACAGTAAAATCTCAGTTAACCAGCACCCATGGGTATTGGTAGATGTTGGATAACTATAGTTTCTGGTTACTTGAGAGTTACTGTTTAAAATAGGCCTGACTAATAATGTACGCTATACTATTTGTTTGTATTGACTTGATCATAGGTTGGAGAGAGAGGGAATCCATTCTTATCTTCTTTTTTAAAACTCTAAAAATGTAAGGTATGTTTCTGCGGATGGAAAACAGAAAGTGCAACACATGAAAATTGTATTGCACTTCTTTGATTTTTTTTGCCGGTTGCTTGAGTTCTGGTTAACTGAGAGTTTACTGTAGTTGACACCCCCACAAGGGGTGCTGACATCCAGGATCTGGTGCTTATCAATTTGGGGGACCTCTGTAGCACCCCACTGTGAGGTCTTCCCTGGTGAGATCTGACCACAAATCAGTCTCATTCGAAGTAACTATCACAGCTGCCCCCCCCCCCAGCAGCAACTAAACTAAAAAGCTTCTCCAAAGCAAATTATAGCCTCTTACAGGATGGTATAAATTGCTTCACTGCACCCCCCCCAGATGGAACTGGCATCTATGCAGAGTTCTAGACCATTGCTTTACACAAACACCTGTATATCTGCATTGAATCGCCCATACCGGATAGGACCAAAACAAGCTCCTCAAGGAAGAGAAAACCTTCCTGTTGGACAACTGCCATTAACAGACTTTACAATAATAGGAAGAAATTGCTGTCTAAGATTAAGAGGGAGCAAGCCCTAAAGTAGAAACACCCCTCCTCAGCTTAAACAAGCAAATAAGACTTCTTGTAAAGTCTTCCAAAGTGAACTATGAATCCAAATTAGCTTCCTCAACTAAGGACAACAATAAAGTGCTCTTTAGTTACATCTGTAACCTAAAAGGAAAGGCCCAGATTTGTGCCAAACTGGTAGTTTATGACACCACATACACTGAGACTGTAGACATAACTAACTTCTTGACCAATAGGTTCTATGAAAACTTCACTTTTGTAGATTAATGTGTGTATGTGCCTTTAAGAAGCTATCCAAGGGCTTGCACAAATGTATAAATACTGAGTACATGCAAGCTCGACTGCCATTTTGTAGTAAGCTGTTGAAGAGTAAACATGTATGTATATAAGGTTTGTCTGCTACCCAGATTGTTTATATTTTATGATGCTGCTATCCATCCTGATGTGTTCCAATGTATTAAAGCATCTAAATGAAATACCCCATCTGCTTGTCATCTATGTTAGAGAGGGATGAGTGACATGGTGTCAGAAGCGGGATGTCTAAAAGGACATGGTACCAGAAGACGTTTAGCTAAAACAAGTTAAGGCACTTGCTTGGAACGGGTGGAATATAAAGGACTAAATCATCCCTATAATGTGCATACTTCACAAAACAGTTCAGAAATAAATTTCAGATATTAAAATTTGCTCAGTACTCTTTTTTATGTGTAAAATATGAAATGAGACATACGGAATGTTCTAAATGATATTTGCATAAACTGATATGTACGATATTGATACAAATATTCAAATTACTATGGAAAATGTTTCAAATAAAGTCCAAATGCATAAAACAAATAAATAAGGGAAATGACCGCATTTTTAAAAAGCATACATTTTTCTTATTAAGCAAAGATATCTGAGCTATCAGAAGTATGCAAAGTGTTTGCATGTTTGTGCAGTGCTACAGTAAAGTTATTTCACAGAATACAGCCATTTCAGGGCATATTTCACAAAGTACAGTATTTTGAAGAGTTTATTGTGCATTTGAATGGTGTTACAAGCTCACAGAACAGTTTGTTCATATATAATTACAATGACCACAGTCTCAGTGTGTTTGTGTATACTTTGTGGGCATTGCAGACTGATTTCAAAAACCCAGTGCACTTGTGTTTGACAGTAATATTGCTGAGAACTGGAGTGTGTTGGAGCAAGAGTACGGCATTTTCATACAGGCTGCATTTTCTGATAAAGATGACCATACAAAGGCATTTATTCTACTTAATTTAGCTGGGTTAGAAGCCATAGAAAGGGAACATTTATTTATGTATTCACCTGTTATCTTTACAGGAGAGAGGGAAACCATCATAGAGTCAAGGGAGGACCCAGAGTGCTTGAAATGCAAATTTAGAGAAATGCATAACCTCCGGACAAATGTTACAATGGAAAGGCACTTATTTTATACAAGGGATCAAAAGCCTGGTGAAACTTTTGCAGGATATATAACTGATTTGAGAAATAAAGCTAAAATGTGCAGATCTGGTGATTTAAGAGCTGAGTTGATAAAGGACAGACTTATTTTAATTTTCCAAATCTTTTGGGTTTCTAATACCATGACAGGAATGGACCCTATTCCTAAGTCAAAATTTGATAAGTTCATGAAATTAGTATTGTTTCATTCGTTGATGTTAGCCAAAAGTGCTCTTCACATCACTCTCAATGTGCCCAGTGATGACTCCTTCTGCAATTCATAAGGAGTTACATGGATTGGTAACATATCTAAATATGATTGTAGACTCTTTTTATAAGACCCGTTGCTCCTACTACTATTGGAACTGAGTATCTGTCTTCCACATTGCTCTCATTTCTGCTTGCAAATCTTAAAACTCATTGGTTATGTCCTTGTTGTAACCCTGACTAATCCTCTACTTTTTCTACTGCCATCCCTGTACTGCCTCCTCTTACCATTTAATACTATCTCTGGACTGCCTCCTCTTACCAACCATTACTACTTTACCCCCCTGGATAGTAGTAAATATCTCAACTGAAATTAAATGACCTATGCTATGAATGTAATCCTTGGAATGTACTGTATATTCTACAGATATCATACTGTTCAGTGACTTATTCCTATCCTATATGCACATAGGACTTTAATGTATTTTTCCTCTCATTAATGCTCATTTATTTTAACATCCTTTCTTTGTATAAATTCTACATGCTATATTTAAGTGTTTTATCTCAGTGTTACCACTGGAGCTTTTTTCCCCGGGCCTCCACTAAAAATGGAAATATATCCAGCTGGACTAGCCCGGTTAACAAAAGTAAAATAAAAAATAAATCCTGATGTTTTATCACTTTGTGTTTCTCTGTACCTAGGACACTGTAGTCACTGGGTGTGGTGATTTTAATGATCAATTCTTTTCTTGGACCACTCTATCCAATTTTCTAGCATCTATCTTTTGAATTGCTGGTAATGGATCATCCCATGTGATGCAGACTTCATCATTTTCTATGATGCTTTGTGGCTCATGTTTCCAGTGTTTTTCAGCTACTTCAATACCATAATATTTGCACAATCTCCAGTGCAGCAGTCTCACCATATTATTATGCCTTTCAGTATACAATCCTTCTGTCATTAGTATGTCACAACCAGCAATGAGGTGTACAACTGTTTCCAGTTCTGTTTTGCAAAACCTACATTTGTCTAGTTCTCCCACACATTCGATAGACTTTGTAAACCGTGTACATAGTCCACTATCTTGTGTCACCAATATTAACCTTTCATCTATTAGTTTGAATTCCCTTCTCCTTAACCATTCATATGTTCATTCATGATCAACATGAGGTTCTTCCAGAAGTTTTCCATACTTGCAACTCAGTTTGGAGTTGTCAAAGGGAGGTCATGCCTGTTAAACCTGGAGGACTTCTTTGAGACAGCCACCAAGGCCCTGGACAAGGATAAATCTGTACATATAGCCTATATAGACTTAGCCAAGGCTTTTGACACTTTCCTTCACTCAGGCATCATTGATAAACTTACCCAGTTAGATATCAACCCTTATATCACTAGATGGGTCATTAACTGGCTCACTGATAGAACACATATAGTCAAAATAGGGGAATCCACCTCCAACAGCAGACCTGTAACCAGTGGTGTTCCACAAGGATCAGTCCTGGGACCTCTACTGTTTGGAATCTATTTCTCTGAGGTACAAGCAAAAACTTAACATCTGTGGCTGACAAAGTTTGCTGATGTCTGCAAACTGGGAGCGGTCATAGAATCTCCTAATGATGATGTGAACATCCTACAAGAATGTCTTACACAAACAAATGATTGGTGACAATGTCTTGGCCTTAAACTCAATGTAAAAATTTAAGAGTGTTAGTGAGGGGCTCTGCCTGAAGTAATTTGGAATTTTGTTCCAAAGCATGGGGGAGTCTCTGTGACAGGAATCTATTCCTCCAGCATGTTCTATTTATTGTTGTGGCAAGGTTTAGCTCACTAACGCGCATGACTCGCAGTGACTTGGATTTCTTTAGGTGGAGCATGTCCATCAATTCTGAGTTGGACATGGCTTTGTAAGTCAGGCAGAGATCACCTCTGAGTAAGCGATATGCCACTGAGTACAGCCAAAGTTTTTTCAGTCGGGCTGCATAGGACATATGTTTGAGACCAGTAATCCTCTTGGTGAGGTACTTTTGTGGTCTTTCCAGTTGTTGGAAGTGTCTTCTGAGGTACATCACAAATGGGGCATTGTACTCTATGATGTGTCTAATGAGTGACGAGTAGAGGGGCACTATAACCTCTTTATTTCTAGATGTGAACCCTTTTGTAATTAGATGGGCCACATAGAAGTATTCCCTAATTACTTTGGCAATATGATTGTCAAAGGAGAGATTAATATCTACCTGGGTCCCCAGATCTCTTTTTACCTCTTCTGTATTAAGGGGGCTGCCACCTATGTGGTAATTTGTGGGTGTTTTGTTTTTCCCAAACAGGATGACTATGCATTTTTTGGCATTTACCTTGAGGCCATGACTTTGACACCAGGTGTCTGTCTCAGTAAGGCCATTTTGGAGGATGTCCGTGTCAGCCAGAGAGTCAATTATGGCTCACAGTTTGCAATCATTGGTGAACTTGGTTAGCCATAGCCCTCCTGTGTTTGCCTGTGCTTCTGAAAAGTATATGCCAAATAGTAGGGGTCCCAGGACCGCGCCTTGTGGGACACCACTTGTGACTGGTTTAGAGTCGGACCTGGAGCCCACTATACTTACAATGTAAGTTCTGTCTGTAAGCCAGTTGGCAACCCATCTTGTGAAGTACGGGTTTATGTTCAGGTTGGTAAGTTTTTCTGTAATACCCAAGTGGTGAATGGTGTCGAAAGCCTTGGTGAGGTCAAGGTAGGCTGCGTGAACCACCTTTTCCTTGTCTATAGCCTTGGTGACTGTCTTGAAGAAGTCAACCATGTTTAGTAGGCATGATCTGCCCTTAACAAAGCCAAACTGGGTCAGGTCAAGTGTTTGGAGGTTCCCAATGTCTTTGTAAATGAGTTCCATGATTATGCACTCCATAGCCTTGCAGACAAGGCTAGTCAGGCTTATGGGGTGATAGTTACCAGGGTCAGTTGTGACCCCTCCTTTGTGGAGAGGGATAACCGTTGATGTGCCATTCTATGGGCATGTAGCCTTTGGAGAGGCCGAGATTGAACAGCGTGTTTTGGTGGTGGTGGGGGGGGAGTTCATTCTGTATGGCTTAAATGTGAATGGTAGTTTAGTATGACCTCTCCATGTGTCAAGATTTGCCTGAGTTGAGGTGTCCACACCAGATGCCTTGGATAGTCCAGTCATCCCTCTTATTTAGTAATGCAGAGTCATGGTATTTGATGACTGTCAGAACTGAATACCTGCCTAGCTAAATCCACAAACTAGAGAACATTGTACCAATCTCCAGCACCACAGGACAAGTCTTACTATTATTGTGAAGTGCAACACATTTGAATGGATGGCCTCATCATTGTTAAGAGAAACAGATGTCTGCACTAAAAAGGATGGAAAATGATAGGAGAACCCTCTCCTGGTGTAAAAGTACACACCAGATTTGTAGGTGAAGCCATTCCTGCCTAGATCTAGACTCTAACACCAGTGTATCTAACTACAAAAGCTAGATTACATTGTATTAACTGCCAGTATCATAAGAAACATATGACTACAAGTGTGAGACAAGGCATGTCTTAGAAGATTACATCATCAATGTGTTGGAAAGCAGGAGTTTGGGATAAACTGATGGGAGAGTACTGTCTAAGCATTAGATCCTTGGTTGAAGAAATTCCTACCTAGTTCTATAATCACACACACTAATATAAGTGAGTAATTGATGAATATGAGTACCTATCTATCTAAGGTGCATAAGTTAGAGTACATTGTATCAGACACCAGTGCCACATGAGAAGTTTGACTACAAATGTGAGATGGAGCCCATTTAATAGGTTTACATCATCAGTGTGTTGCAAAGCAGAGCAGATGTTTGACCTAAAGAGAATAATTGATGGGGAGCCCTCTTCCAGTGTAATGTTTCTTGTCGGGTGAAGTGTACACATCAGACCTGTGAGTGAAGCTAATCCTACCTAAAATTAGAATCATACACACAAACACATACCAGACAGTCATTGCTGGATTCAAACACTTGCCTATGTAATGTGCAGAAGCTAAAATAAATATCAACAGCCAGAACCACAGCAGATTTCATATTACAAGTGCTGGACAGCACATAAATGTAGTGTACTTTACATGTTTGTGTGAATAGTACCACAACTTGACAGGCAGACAAAACAACAATGGATTGATTATTATTTATTACATTCTGCAGTGATAACTTATACATCACTTCATATATGAACATTTTGGCACTGTGAATAATGTCTAGGTGCTTCATAGTAGGGTGTATTGACCATGTGTATGATGGATGATAAGCACAGTTGTCAAACAGTGGAGTGGCACCCAAGCATTCCTGAGTGTTCATTTCAGACTGATTGATATTGTAAATCTTCATTAGTCAGTGTGTCATGGTCATTATTTGCTGTTTGCACAATATGCAATGTAAACACAAAAAATAGATGTCAGACACATGAGTACATGACTTAATACCACTCAGCAAGTATGTGTCCAAAGTTCTCACACCATTGTACATAATTTAGTATAATGTGTTGGAGTATTGCTTAGGCAGCTTCACAGTGAAGTGATCACATCTTGACAAGCTATTTAAACATACACAAGTAATACAAGTCACTGGCAATACTTTGTTTTTGTTAAAATCATTTTCTAAAGAACACCACTGGCAAGCTCACGTGCAAATGATGGCAAAGTATTAACACATGCATAATTACATTTTAAGTTTTTCAACAAAGAACAGTATTTAACAGATGTCTTTGGTGCTCCATGCCAAGCTTTATGTGAAAAAAGAATGCAGGCATATGAATGGCTTTGATTCTGTGTCATTTCATAAAAGATATGTGTCATGTTATGTTTTCTGTGTCATCCTGTACATGTCATGATTACTGCAGTAAAGTGTTAATTATATGGATTGTACAGGAGCACACGTACACTGTCCTCACATTTGCTGACTATCCACATGTTTAAGTCATGTTGTTGACATTTCTTATGGATTTTTTCTATCACATCATTAAGTACTGAAGTCACAACACTATAACATACATCTGTGTTTCAGTCTTCATATTCTTCATGAAATACATGCTGTTGCCAAATATTTTATTGTAGCCCCTTCTAAGTGTATAGGACCAATACTTTTAATCTGTGTCTAGTGATTTAGAATATATCATCCCCATTAATTCTTGCTTTGATGAGCTGTCTAGTACTTAGAGACCTATGAAGGCATGGGCAGGGTTGTGATAATTGTGGACCAAATAGACTAAGCAAGCAAATAATTCTGGTGGAATAACACGTATCCATTATTTCACATGACAAAATGCTATACGAAATGAAACTGCTCATAACTTTAAAGATGATGATGGATTCAAATACCTACCAATATGCATCAACAGTCCATAGATATGAGCATTAACTAATCACATCACAGAGAAAGGCAAATACT
The DNA here is from genome assembly GCF_019279795.1 of Protopterus annectens. Taxonomy (NCBI): domain Eukaryota; kingdom Metazoa; phylum Chordata; order Ceratodontiformes; family Protopteridae; genus Protopterus; species Protopterus annectens. The sequence continues at coordinate 132,126,917 of NC_056729.1, forward strand.
TGGTGGTAAAATGCATACACATTTGAAGGGACAGTGAAAACAATATCAAGCAAGGCAGAATGTGTGCAGCATACATTATATCTTTAATGACAATTTCAACATCTCATTCCTAGTTCATTCAAGCCTGCAGCCTGTTCAACATATAAGAGCTGTCTTCTCAGGGTGCTACCAGTTTTAACTCATTACATCCGAGTGGCGCCTCCAGGTGCATCTGCAGTTAACTCCTACAGACTCCTCTAGGCATCAAATATTGCTTGTCATATTTGCATCAATAATTCCAAAATCATGCTATGTACAAGGTTTTAAAAGATTTAATCTTAAAGCTCACACAATGGGAAGCTCAACTGCATTAATATTTGACCTCTGTCTAGTGCAGGTAAATAGATATTATTGTTGTTTTTATGATATTTTATACAGATATAATTTTCACATTTTTCTAAATATCTCAACAACCAAGTAACACAGATAGAGTGTCTTAGCCTCATATTGAAAGCTATCAGCTAGATGAATAAAAGGCTACTGACATTATGTGGGTGTAAGTTGTTTACAAAACATAAAAAATGTAAATGTTACTGTGTTTACTGTGATGTATAAAATTCATTTTAAGCCCTAGAGCCTAAAGAATACCACGACAATGCAAATTGTGTGTGCTGTAAAGTTTGCCATTTATATTTCTTTCATAACCCTATTGTTACAGAGATATGAACATGTGTTTGAAATGTGAGGACATAATTTGTTTCTATCAAAAGTCCTAGGTTCCACTCATTGGAAGTTACAGTGCAAACTTCCTGAGCTCCATTGGAGTGACTCAGTTAATATTGATAGTGCAGTGAGGCCAACCACAGTAGTACAAGAGCCAGTACACTAATGCAACCAAAGGCAATAACCGACCAGTTTTTGCCTTAAGACATGAACTGCCATTTACAATTAGTTACAACTGGTGATCCAGGTCAGGCATCTCACAAATGCTGAAGACAAAGACTGATGAGACAGATGGGGAAGATAGAAACAGATGAAGCGAGAGAGACAGGAAAAGTATATGGGCCATTTCTGGCCATCTTTGTGGTGTGTTACTGAAGTATTTATCATCATAATAATTCTGCCACACTGATTACTGTAAAGTTTTCAAATAGGGAGCAAGCAGGCAGAGGATGGGTGAACAATGATGAAGACATAAGCAGGATTCTGGTTGGTTAATAACATATATAGCCAGCACTTCAACACATAATATTAATATGAAAAAAAACATTAAATAATGTTTGATACACTTATGGATTTGAATACCTGCCACTATGCTAAATTATTCTACATTCAACACCATTATCTCAACAGACCACATAGGAACACATATGTCACATAGTAAAACACATTTGAAGGAACAATGACAAAAGTGTAGGCATCAGGCTTCATCACAGTAATAAGAATCACAAATCCAACAAGGTGTACATTACATCCTGCAGCCTATTAAACATATAAGAGGAGCTGTTTTCTCATAGTGCTATTAGTCTTTATTTCTATAGCACAAAAGACAAAGACAAAAAGAAAAAAACATAAGGCATTATTCTGATTTATGCAAGTGGTGGCCTTATACAAGAGAAGTATTGATGACAAGGATCTCTACTTTCACTGATGCATAAATATATCAAGAATTTAATCCAGTACCTATGACATTATTCCTGAGTCATTAACAGTTTTTGCCACATAGTAACTTGCAGTTCTTGTATACCTCATCATGCATTAGTGTTATGAGACTTATTGAAAAAGGGACATATTGGAGTTTACAGGAGGTCATGGTGTGCATTGTATATCCATGTAAAATGTGCACTTGCATTAATGAACTGTATTACTGCAGTGAATAAATGTTGAGACATATTATTATAACTGTATTGATTAAGTATCCTTATTTCCCAATTCATTGCTGATTTTATTTCCTCATACTTTAAGCCGTGACATATTTGTAACATTATGAACTTAAAACTGTGCTACTACTATAATCTATTCTAAGAAGAATGCCAGTGGCACTGATTAAAGTTATATTATCATCCATTTTATACACTTCAGTTGTTACAATTAAACTATTTGAAATTGCAACTGTACTTCAGATTCAAGTGCACAAAAATATATTTTAATATGAACACTAAATTCAAAATATCCAAGATGTGGATTTTAACCCTGCATTAGCTGTGCTGTTGCCCAGAACTTACTGCATTAACATGTTGAGCAATTGAGAAAGTAACATGACAGGTATATTTTCAGCACTTGGTATTGTACAGACTGCTTACCGAAGCACATTGGCACTAGTCTTGTTTGCATGACTGATAACAAAGTAAATGTGGATTTGAAATAAAAGTTTGAGTTTTTACCTTGGGAAGTGAACTGTTGTTCACTGGCAGACACTGACTTACGATGACAAGTGTTATGCAAACGATGAAGCCAAAAAAATAAAAATAAAAAAAATAATCAGTGTGATGTTCTCAACTCTGTGGTCTTATACCATTAAAATATTGCCATTCATGATTCCTACTTTTACACAGATATCACCCACTCTAGAAATGAACTGTGAAATTATATTACTGTAAAACATTGACAAGATTAATGGTGTTTGCCACATCAACATTGACATCATGAGGTAGAGAAAGTAGAGCAGATATACCCAGCTTTGTATTTAGGGAGCACTATACCCTTGTTCTCACACTTATTCCATGTCCTTTCACGGTAGAAGTCTTGCTAAATGTGATACTTAAAGTTATGCTAGTGAAGCATGTCACATTACAAAACATATTTCTTCAAGATAAGAATATTTTCTCCCCTTTATGTTGTGAACCTACTTTATTGTATTTATAACATCTTGCATTTTGCTCTGATTTTGACTTTTTCTGCCTATGTGTTTAAGTTTTATGCATTTCATGTGAATTACAGACACTCTTTACTCAGAGACACAATTATGCTCTAATAATATTTTAATATAGGCAGTGTAAATGTTATCTCCTAAGTCACCAAGTGGGATAAAAAAAGTTGTTGTAAGCCACATTTTCTCAAACACACTGGTGTACTTCCCATTAGCAAGAGTTTTAAAGACTTTATTAGATGTGCACTGCTGGCAATGAGTTACACTTGCAAGGCAATAGCTAGCTGTTGTTCTGAATACTCACTCTTGTACCCCTAGTGTGTGTACATGCCTTTGTGTAGGTTCTTATACCATGTTTACCTACACAGCACCTCAAGCAGATTGAGTGATTTGGGAACGATTTACATATTCCTCATTTTAAGGGGATAACGTTAGATTATATAAGAACAGTCTGGGGCTAAGGAATGTCTGTCATAGTAGGAAAGCCTGCTTGTATATTCCCCATGTATTTCAAATCCAAATTGCTGCTGTTTGACTATTTAGACTTACTGCATTTATACTCTTCTGGGAGAGTTGGCTTACAATTTCTTGTCAAGCTATGTTTTGTTCTTTAAAAGTACTGCTTGCAGTATGCTTTTAGAATTCTGAAACAGTTCAATGCTAATGGCATTTTATATACATCTCATACTTTTATTCCATTATGAAGTTGTGTTATTGCCATTGTGGTTGGTGGAGGAAGGAGGACATGGGTTATTGTCAGAGGTCTTGCATTTGTATTACAGAATTGAGTGCTATATACACTTTGCAATATTCTGTTTATACTGAAGTTTTAGTATTTGATATTACAATGATCATTGACATGTTAAATTCAAAAACTATTTTCTGGAAACATTTCCTGAGGATGCTGACCTATGTCTGACTTGAGAAACTCATTGCAAGTTAAAGTTACATTTAAGAAATTCTCTCTTTGCTAATGCTGATCTATATCCTGAACATGAAACAATTTCCCCAATGAGGCTGTGTTATTGATGTGGGGGTATGGGGTATTTTAAATGTATTGGTTAGACATCCATATTCAGGTATCATTAACTTTTTTTAAAGTTAATGCCTGCATAATTACATGTTTTCTGCCCAGTGTAGATCAGCTTGAAAACACACAGCCCCTGTTGAGCTATCTGATAACTTTACTTCACTACAGGGATAGGGTACCTAACGTAGCCATGCCACAAAAGCCTACATTTTTGGGTTAGTACTTTAAGGCCTCCATTTCCATGGTTTATGCATCCTAGCAAAAATGATTAGCTGACAGGCCCTTCCTTGGTCATGTGTGGAGGCAGGTGATCAATGATGTGAATACTGTGGGTGGCCATGGCCATGATGACAAGGCCATCACACATACAGCTAGTGACATGATAAAGAATGTGATTACTAGAGCCAGGACAGTCTCATGGGAATGGAGAGCTGCGTGTGTGCCTGAAAGAGAACCACCACTTACTAAAATGGAGTGCCTGTTAGCTGCAAGGGATTCAAGCAGGTCCAAGGAGTCACCCAGTGCATTGATGGATGTTGGAGCAACCTAGACAGCCACAGGATGTCCACTTCTGATGCTCCAGGTATGTAATTTATAAAGATAGACAGAAAATATAAAATTGGGGTAAAGTAATAATAGTTCTGTTTAAGTGGTCATCTTCTATTTAATACTTATAATACTTCTATCAATTTCCATTTTTTGTCTAGGCACATCTGGCTTTGAGGTTCCATGACTACCTGCACATGGTACAGGTGAAAAGTCAAAAGCAGCACTGATCATTGAAATTACTACACCCAATTACTACAATGTCTTACGTACAGAGAGATACAAAATACCCGGATTTGTAGCCATAAACAAGGGCAATGTAGAAGGCAGATACCCAGATAGTCCCAGTAATAGTAGGAGCAGCAGATCATACAAAAATTAATTTACAATCATACTTTAAATATGTTACCAATGCATGCAATTCTATATGAATTGCAGAAGGAATCACTACTGGGCACACTGCGAGCACTGTAAAGAGCACTTATGGCTAACATCAGAGTGAAGCACTACTACTTTCATGAATTTTAATCATACTTTGACTTAGGAATGGTGTCCATTCCTATCATGGTATTAGAAACCCAAATGACTTGGCAAAAATAAATACTATATAACTTTTATTTTTCTTCATTTATATGTAGATCTTTTAATATACCACAGTCAAATGTACACTTGCATCTATTGTTACTTTATTCTGGTTTATGTATCATATTTTTGATCATTCTTCTTGTATTTCTGCCTTTTTTTATTGTTATAATCATTGGTGAGGTTGACACCTGTGCACTGAGGAGCTCCTACTACCTGATATTGGAGTATTGGTTGCCCCTGACAATGATGACTGTGATGAGCAGGCACAGTCTGGGGATGCAGAGGATATGTCTGATACTTAGGCTGTGGCTCCCACATCGCCTCCCCAAAGTTTAGACACAGTCAGTATGACTGTGCATACCCATGCACAGAAACATCTGAGACTGTAGAGGTTGACAGTCACAGTTCATCAGTATAGTGTGGTTACACCAGTTGCAATGCTGTCAGATTTTCTCCTTAGCCAAGAGGGTGAAATTCCACACAGGGGTATCAGTGGAGGTGCTTAGAGGAGGCATGCTCTTCAGCCTCCCACTGATGTTGGTGTATCTGTAGGTAGCACTCAACATATGTGCAGGGCCATCATGGAGGCTCAAGCAAGTTCCACCTGGGCATCAGAAGAGGGACAGTATTGTATCACATGCATTCTGACATGTGGCACTGCATGAACCATGTGTGAGTCCTTGGACCAGATAAATGACACACTGGATCATACAGTGCCTGATATGGAACGTCTCCACTGTAGGAGGGTCAGCATCTACATGGCTGAAGAGCTGTTACATCATCAGATTTTAGCCGATTTAGTCATAGCCATGCAAGATACTGCTACTGTAGTGATACTACTTCCACTACTCAGAGCATGAGATGTATCCACACCCAGAAGTGGTAGACCACTTGGTCTTGGAATTCATAGCTAAAGACACTCATTTTACACATTCTTGAATCACTTTGCCATGATGATGATGTCTTTCATTAGCATGACATTCAGCTCTTTATTACCTCTTTAGCATATTTGGTTACTAACCCTTGTTCTTCAGCCAGGCACAATATGTAGAGCTGTTTAATGAATTGCAAACAGCTTGTTTATAGCTGCTCATCTCACAAACAGGCTTAGTATAATGTATAGGTGTTCATGACTCCTGGACAAAGTTGCCAGCAAGCACTGAGATCTGATAAATTTACATTAACTAACTTTTATTGTTGTTGTTTAATGCTCCAATTCCTAGATGTGTATCCAAGTCTAATTTGCCACTTCTCTGGAGATTGTTAACAATACCCTGGAAAATAACAAAAAAGATTTGAAAAATGGGGTTGTGTCATAAAGAATTGTCTACTATTAAGATGAAAACAAGGAAACAAAAGAATAAGTTTTCTAGATCAAACTAAACTAATTTATAGAGAGATAATAATCATTCCCTTATGGTCAGTGTATCGATGTTTAATGAATTTTAGTAACATGTATTTCAAGAATTAATGTAGACATTTGTATAAATAGTTATTTACTGTATTATGTTAATAAGTTTGTTCCTGTCTCCAAAATTGTAATTAAAATATTTAAAAAAGCTACCAGGCAATATGAATGAAAAATTAGTAACTGGAAATAATAGCTTGTGAATATTTCCAGACTTGCTAATAAACAAGCAAGACTTTTGCCATTTCTTACAATCTATGGTAAAAAAAATAGGCTGTATTAACTCAGAATTCGAAGTAGTATATTTTTTTATATTCACAACAATTCTTTTAAAGTCAGACATACAGTTTTATACCCGTATTACAAAAGGATCATCACATGAAAAAAAGAGCAGCTTTTCCCACTTGACAATATGGAGGACAGTTATCATTTTATTTATTTATTTAAATTTGTTGACCGGGAGTGTCCGACTGGACGTGGGTCCATTTTCAGTGGAGGCCCGGAGAGAAAAGCTCCACAGTAAAATAAACAGACAGTAGTTACATTGGATTACATAGCGATTAACAATTTAACATAGAAATTACTTACAACATATTTACAGATGAAGAACATAGTACATCAGTAGACAACTAGAATCTTTATCTGTGAAGTACATAACAGCATTAGCAAATGTAACAATGAGAAGTTCCTGCTGTATAATAAGTACTAGGCTTATGAGCATCTGAGCTTGCTATCATCAAGGTAGTTAGTGGAGGTGAAAGAAAGGTAGTAGTTGGATGGGGTGGATGATATTAGAGTGGGAGTTGCAAGGGCATAGCCAGCATGTTTTTAGGTGCGCTTTTAATAAAGTTTTGAAGTTGGTGCATGATGGTATGGAGGTAATTGTGGGTGGGAGTGAGTTCCATAATTTGGCTATGGCGCAAGAGAATAGTGCTTCACCAGCAGAGTTATTGGCTTTAGTGATCTGCAAGTGATTTTTGTTGCTGGATCTTAGTGGTCTGGTGGTGCGATAGGGTTGGAGTAGATTCTGGAGGGATAGGACATTTAGTGAATGGTTTACTAGTTCGTGGACGAGTGAGAGTTGATACCACTGAAGGAGGTGAGGGAGTTCAAGCCAGCCCAGTTCAGCAAGTGAGAGACAGTGGTGACTACGGTAGGATGCCCCTGTGGGGAATTTGGCGATTTTGTTGTAGCAGGTCTCTAGCTTGTTTAGATCACATTGCCCTAGGTTGGTATATACTGGAGAGGCATAAAGTAGGGTGGAGATAAGGTGGGGATTTGCTATTGAAATCTTTGCTGCTTTGGTGAGAAATTGTTTATTTCTGTATAATGCTCCTAGTTTTTTGTGGACTTTTTTTATGGTCATGGATATGTAAATGTCAAATTTTAGTTTATTGTCTATTTCCACTCCTAGCAATTTGGTGTGTTCAGTTGGGTATATGGTGTTGTCTTTTGCTGTGATGTTAAAGTGAGAGTTGTTTTGAGTATGGTTGGTGGGTTTGAAGATGAGTAGGTTAGTTTTGTTTGGTTTGAGTATTAATTGGGCATCGGATAACCATGTTTCAACAGAGGAAAAGGCTTCCTGTGTGACTTTTGCAGTTTGGGTAGGGACTGGGCTGAGCAGATGATGGTTGAGTCATCTGTGTATTGGATGAGTGTGCCATGTTTGGTGGCAGAGGCTAGATTATTGGTGTAAACAGAGAAAAGTAGGGGTCCAAGGATGGATACTTGGGGAACCCCTATGGAGACAGGTAGTTGGGGAGATATGTCATTCTGCCATACAACGGATTGTTGGCGGTCAGACAGGTAACTAAGGGATGGCTTGCACCTGTCACCCCTAGGCTTCCGGATATTGGCAAAGGCTCTTGCCACCCCCATAGTGCCTTTTTTAGGCAAGGCTCAAATGATAAACCTACCGCCCTAGAAAACAAAAATGGAGAAAAACTAAGGGTAATACTGCTCAATGCCAGAAGTCTAAACCTCAAGATGCACGCCCTCAAAGCCCTCCTCAGTATGGAGAACATCGATGTCTGTGCTGTGACTGAAACCTGGTTCAAGGCTCCTGAGAGCACCCCAGCACTATCAGGTTATACCTCATATCATGCGTTCGCCCAAAAATCCTGACCGAACCACAAAGGAGGGGAGTATCCATATTCATAAAGGATACCCACACCTCCAGGTTAATGGCAATGCACGAAGCATCGGAGACCATCCAGGTGCAATTAACCATAGGTAAAACTGCCCTACAGTTTGTAGCATGCTACAGACCACCTTCTCAAACTCAGGAAACCCACACAGCCTTCCTGAAGACACTGGAGAGTATGAATGTCTCTCCAAACACCATCATATTGGGTGACTTCAACTACCCAAACATAGACTGGGAACATTACTCAAGCCCCAACACCCTAGCCCAAAGGTTCCTGGAGTTCATAAACTCAAATGCTATGGAACAACTAGTCACCATTCCCACAAGAGGAGAAAATATACTAGACCTGATCATCACAGACGTGGGGTCAAAATGCTCCACACCGCAAGTATATCCCTCATTGGTGAGATCAGACCATAAATTAATCTCATTGGAGATCCACATCCCGCCCCCACCCCCAGCAAAAAAGACCACAGTGAAGAACTTCTCAAAAGCAAACTTCACACTTCTTAAGACTGGAGTGGTATCCTTCAAGGCCCCCGAGCCAGTGGAAACCACAACCCACGCTGCTGAAAGCCTTACAAATGCCTTCTACAAGCACCTCCAGGAATGTATGGATCAAGCAATCCCTAATAAAATCAAGACCCTTTCCACCAAAGGCAGGCGCCCGGTCTGGTGGACCCCAGCCATAAACAAACTCTACAACAAGAGGAGTAAGCTACTACATGACAGAGCAAAATCCCTAAAAGGGAAGGCATCTCTGATCAATACTAGCAAAAAACTACGATCACTCATAAAATCATCCAAGGCCAACTTTGAGAGAAAAATCGCTAATGACACAAAAGACAATCATAAGGCCTTCTTTAGCTATGTTAGAAACCTGGGTGGAAACTCCCAGATATGCTCAGAATTAGTCCAAAATGATAAAAAAATCACTGAACCCACAGACATTGCCAACATACTGGCAGACAGGTTCAGTGCAAATTTCTCCCTCCCTCCCCAAAAGGAGAAATATCTATCCCACCAGAGTCTAGCCTCCCAAACATCTCAGATGCCCAGGTGAGAGCTGCTCTCTCTAAAGCAAAAACACAGCATCAATGGGACCGGACGGTGTCCCCGGCTGTGTGCTACAGAACTCAATGAGGAACTAAACCCACACATAAGGCTGCTGTTTAATCTTAGCCTTACTACAGGATACGCACCCAAAGAATGGCGATGGCAACTGTGGTCCCACTCCACAAAGGCGGTGCTTCTACGGACCCTGGAAATTACCGCCCATAAGCTTGATGAGCCTTGTCTGCAAAGCTATGGAGAGGATCATAATGGAACTCATAAATAAAGACATTGGGGACCTACAGACACTGGATCCTACCCAATTTGGCTTTGTCAAGGGCAGATCCTGCCTCTTGAACTTGGTCGACTTTTGAAACAGTCACTAAGGCCATTGATGAGGGTAAGGCAGTTCACACAGCCTACCTTGACCTAGCAAAAGCGTTGACACAATACCCCACTCGGGCATCATAGAAAAGCTCACCAGCTTAGATGTAAACCCATATGTCACAAGATGGGTTGCAAACTGGCTCAAGGACAGAACACACAGGGTTAGAGTTGCTGGTGCCATGTCAGACTCTAAGCCGGTCACGAGTGGTGTCCCACAGGGCTCAGTCCTGGGCCCCTCTTGTTCGGCATTTATTTTTCTGAAGTGCAGGCAAACATAGGGGATTGTGGCTGACAAAATTTGCAGATGACTGCAAACTGGGCACCATAATTGACACTCCATCAGACACAGACATCCTCCAGAGAGGTCTCATAGAAATGGATAACTGGTGCCAGAGCCATGGCCTTAAGCTAAATGCCAAAAAATGTATAGTCATACCCTTTGGGAAAAACAAGGTAACCCTAATTGCCACATAGGTGGTAATCCATTAAACACGGAAGAAGTTATCAGGGACCTGGGGACCCAAGTTGACAGTAACCTCTCTTTTGACACTCACATTGCCAAAGTGGTTTGGAAGACCTTCTACATTGCCCACCTGATCATGAAGGGATTAACATCCAGATCAGGAGAGGTCATTGTACCCCTGTACTCTTCACTTATCAGACCAATGATTGAGTACAACGCCCCATTCGAATGTACCTTACCCGACACCTGCAGCAGTTGGAAAGACCCCAAAAGTTCCTCACCAAAAGGATAAAGGGGCTCAAACATATGTCATATGATGCCCGACTGAAGAAACTCCAGCTCTATTCAGTCACATACCGTCTGCTCAGAGGTGATCTGTGCCTGACATACAAGGCCATGTCCAACCTGGAATTAATGGACATGCTCCACCTCAAAAATCCAAATCCACCAGAGCCACGAGAGCAAGAGACTTAAACCTCAACACGGATATAAATAGGACGTGCTGGAGGGACAGATTCATCACCCAGAGACTCCCTACACTATGGAACAGAATCCCAGTCCATGTGAGGCAGAGCCCCTCACTGACTCTGTTCAAGAGAAATCTTGACGAGTGGATGGGAGATCGTAGGTTTACCCCGGGAATCATCTCTGTGTCACTGCTGGACAGAGGCACAGCAAACTAATGGGTATAGTATTCTCATCCTAAGGGGTGGTGAAAGCCACACACACTCTGGCTAGGTTTATAAATGCCCTAGGGCAGATAGCCTAGTATGAACCTATGAACCTATGAACCTATGACTGATTGTGAGAAGGATAGGTTATTGAGGACAGAGATAAGTTGTTTGTGTGGGACCATATCAAATGCTTTAGATAGGTCTAGGAAAGTAGCAGAGGAGAGATAGCCATCATTTTTATGCTGAAGGATAGTGTTAGTAAAGGAGAGTAAGGCAGTGGTGGTGCTATGGTTTGGTCGGAAACCATGTGAGTACTGGAAAGGAGGTTGTTAGTAAGGAGGTAGTGTGAGACCTGAGAGTGTATGCATCTCTCTAGTATTTTGGAGAGTGGAGAGAGAATAGCTGTGGGGCGGTAATTGGTTAGTTCTGCAGAGGGTCCGCCTTTGTGGAGGGGAATTATATGTGAGACTTTCCACAATGTGGGAACATAACTTTCTGACAGAGATCAGTTAATCAAGATGGATACTGGGTAGGCCAGAGCATCAGCTGCGATTTGTAGGTATTCACTTGGGAGGTTGTCTGCTGCTAATTTGGTGGGTTTAAGTTTAGTTAAGAGTTTTTTTATGTTGGAGGTAGGTACAGGAGAAAAAAGAAGGCAGTGGGGAGATTACTAGTTGAAGGTGTGGGTTGGAGGGTAGGGGGTTGTGTTGTTTAGCTAGTGATAGTATGGTTTGGGTGAAGTGTGTGTTGAATGAGGTAGCAATATTTTCTGAGGAGTGAGGGATGCTAGGAGGAGGGGTACTGACTTTACCTGGGTGGAGGATGGAGTTTATGGAGGACCAGAATTGTTTGGGGCTGTGTTGTGAGGAGTCTAGGGCAGACTGGTAGTATTGGAATTTGTCCCATTTTATTAGCTTTTTGACTCTATTGCGTAGTTCTAGGAATTTCTGTCTAGCTACGGGGGGTTTTGTTTTGCAGCAGTGCTCCCAGGCTTTATCCCTGTTTTTCATTTCTGACTTAGTGGTTTTCTGTAGCCATGGGGAGGGTTGTGCTTTGGTTCTGGAAAATCTTATGGGGGCATGGTAATTAAGGATGTTCAGGAAGATAGTATTAAAAAATTCAACTGCGTCATCTAGACTGAGGTACTTTAGAGCATGCCAGTTACATTCTTTGAGGGATGAAATGAATGTGAGTGGGTTAAAGTTTATTTTTTTACGTATTTGACCATAGATGGCAGGTTTAGCTTGGTACAGGTATTTTTTGAGTAGGAATGTTGGGGAGTGATCACTGAGGCTATCTGATAAGCAGCCTGTTATATATGACTGGGGGTTGTTACTGACTAGTATCCAGTCCAGGGTAGTGTGCTTGCTGGAGTTTTTATTTATCCTTGTTGGTGACTGGACTAGTTGGGTGAAGCCATGAAGGTGTACATGATGGGTTGGATTGTTGCCAGAACAGAATTGCCAGTCAATATTGAAATCACCTAAGATGATAGTTTCTTGGGGGAGATGGTGGGTAGACCAGCTGAGGAGGTTTTCTAGTGGAGGGATGTTTTGGCCAGGTGGGAAGTAGCATCCAATTATGTTGATGGTTTTGTTTTGGTTAATTTTGAGGTTGGTATATATTATTTCTTCATTGCCTATTTGTGGAGCTGATGATTTTAAGATCTGGATGTTTAGATGCTGTTTAAATATTATAGCTACACCACCTCCTTTTTTGTTTAGCTGGTCTACTCTTAGTATGCCGTAACCTGTAGGGAGTATTTGCTCACTGGTAATGTGAGGTTTTAGCCAGGTTTCTGTCAGGATGACTATATCTGGAGAGTATAAGTCTATGGTGGCATGGAGTTCATGGACTTTGTTGGATATACTTCTAATATTTAGGCTTAGTAGAAGGAAGTCACTTGGCTTTCTATTGGCTGTAATATGGGAGAAGTTGTGGTTTCTAGTCTGATTATGAGGATTGGGGTTGGAGATGGTAGGGCCAGGGTTGGGGTGGATGTCTCCACTTAGGGCTAGTTTTGATATGCATGAGATTATTAGTTTTCTCAGTTTTTGAATGTGTTTGTTTATAAGGGAAACTTTATGATTGTGCTCTGTGGGTAATAGGTATGGTGGGAGGGTTACTATGTTAAGTTGTAGGGATGCTTTACGTTTGAGTAATATAGTTGGTAGAATATGTGGGGGGTGCATAGGGATGGTTCTTGAGCTGATGGGAGGAGAGCTGAGTATGGGTGAGACATGGGTGGTAGTGTGAGTAGTAGTACAGTGGTAGTGGTTGAGTGGGGGAATGATGGAGCTTTGGTAGGATGTAAGATATGCAAGGAGAGTGCATGCAGTGAGCAAAGGAAAGGTATGCTTGTACATGTCAGCTGAGGAGGTGTGATAGTAGAGGGAATATGGAGGAGGTAGTGTTGGGTTAGCCCTGTGGTTGGCTATTAGAAAGACGGGAGGGGTTTGAGTGCAATAAAGGTGGGACCACTGGGGGCGGGAGGAAATAGGGGGCAGGGTGGGGAAAGAAGCGGGTAGAGACCCTGTTAGGTTCTTGTATGAGGGGCTGGAAACAATCACAAAGCAAGACAAGTATGTGTTAAGAAACAATCACAATTGACCAAGGACTGCTCTGAAACTGTAAGTCTTTTCTTAATTTCTCAGGTGGAAAACCAGGATAACCTTGTATCAGTAGGCTACTGTGGTCATAGTTTAAATTAACAAACACACAGTATTGATTAGTTATGGATACTATTTGCTAACAGAAGGGAATAAGAGAAAGTGGAAGATGTGTGTGGTGGTGGGGGTGGCTGCTTACAGCCAAAGCACAGTGCTCTCCAGGGGAAAATGAAGATTGGCTCAAACAGGTAGACACATACTCAAAGTTAACTGTAGCTGTTTGCAGACAGTTCAGACCCGGACTACGCTTTTCTTATAGGAATGTTAAAGGTGGTACCGCAGTTGAATACTTAAGAGTGGTGTTAGGTTCAAAGTTAACTGTAGCTGTTTGCAGACAGTTCAGACCCGGACTGCTTTTCTTATAGGAATGTTAAAGGTGGTACCGCAGTTGAATACTTAAGAGTGGTGTTAGGTTCAAAGTTAACTGTAGCTGTTTGCAGACAGTTCAGACCCGGACTGCGCTTTTCTTATAGGAATGTTAAAGGTGGTACCGCAGTTGAATACTTAAGAGTGGTGTTAGGTTCAAAGTTAACTGTAGCTGTTTGCAGACAGTTCAGACCCGGACTGCGCTTTTCTTATAGGAATGTTAAAGGTGGTACCGCAGTTGAATACTTAAGAGTGGTGTTAGGTTCAAAGTTAACTGTAGCTGTTTGCAGACAGTTCAGACCCTGATCATAATATATAGTATGAAGTAAGTAGAATAAGACACTAGTTCATGCCAGTGGGTGAGAGTTGCAGCATACAATGTTTGCTGTCCCTCCTAGTCATTGTCACATTACATACCTCTGGTGTATAATACTAGAGATCATACCCAGTTGATACACATTGTAGGTAGTGTATGTTAGATGCTATGGAATGGGAAAAGTCTTCCAACTATCCATAATTTTTCTCTCTTAGATTAAGGAAACTAAAGAAAAAGCACAGGCTATGCTACAACAGTATAAGACAGAATAGGACTGACAGATAGTAGCAGGTTAGGGACATTAAAAAGCTCATTAGGCTGTAATTACCGTCCTACACCACATTTCAATGTGTAGGTAAGTGAATGGAAACAATGCGTTAAAAACTCACTGACTGTCATTACAGAGAAAAGGGGAATAACGATTAAATGGATATGAAGTAGCACTCGTATATAAACAATTTGTTAGTAATGAAAACCAGTCATTTTTTTGAAAAATGGAAATAAAGTGTGAACATCTCAGAGAAATGCATGTTTTCTCACCAAAATGTTAAATGTGGATGCATAAACAAAGCATTACTGAAGGAAATTTTGAGGAACTGACAAGTAAGGGAAATCTCTAGAGTTCTGTATATTGACTGTTTTGGTGTACTAAGAGAAAAATCTAGCAGCAAACTGAAGAAATGCTGACAGTATAAGGTTCCATTCCCGACAATACATGCAGTGGAGCTTTGCAAAATTTGGAACCGAGTTACTATAGCAATAGAAGAGCAGTGTTATATGCTAGTTAGTTGTAAAAGTAATAAATTACTATTACTAGTTACTTTTCAGTGAAAGTAATGTATTACTATTACTTATTACTTTTCTAAAAAGTAATATATTACTAGTTAATAACTAAAGTAATGCGTTACCTTTACATAAGTATAGTTTATCAATTAGAATTTTGAGATTTACTCACACGAGTAAGCACATGCATATAAGCGTAAGTTGTATGCACAATGTTACAATGATGACGAATAACATTTAGGAGTTGAAAAACTCCATCAGATTACTCCTTGTAGTTGAATGGCACAATAATGCAGCAGTTGGCACTGTCACCTCATGGTGGGTCTCTGGTTCAATTCTTGACTGGGATGCCTTCTGTGCAGAGTCTGCATGTCCTCCCTGTCATTTGTCTTGTGTATTCAAATAAGATGATGAGGTTTAAATGTTTGTTTATTACACACAAACACATCAGAAAGGCTATGAGCTGTTATCACCTACTTCATGTAGTTAGTGACTTTGATGCCCTAAATCTCCATTTGTCTAACATGTGACTGAGCAAGTCACATGAACAGAAAGTGCATTTAAAAAACTCCTGGAAAGATAGACTTGTGTTCAGTGGGTTTACCTGGTTCACCTATAAAATAAATATAGGTATATATTTTCTGTCTATAGAAGGCTGAATGACAGACTGCATTTCTGCTGTCTACTGTGTTATTTTATTACAGCATATTGTACTTTGTAGGTCGGCATTGGCGTTTATATTCTGTGATGTTATCACCCTTTTCTTAGTGGCTTCATTGCTGGCTGTTGTATATAATTTCTGTTATACAGCTCTTGAATCATCATTATAATCAGCTTTATAAATACATGATAAAATTGTCTGTGTTTCAGGAAATTACTCAAGAATAACTGTTATAATTTCTTAATGTGTAAATATTTTTAGAATTTCTAGCCTCTTTTTAACTAGAATAAATTGTCTTCTGCAATGCAGTTCTCATCCTATAAGAGGTCATGTGACCTCTGCAATCCTAACCTCACTAACAGATTCATGCTTGAGACTCAGATTTTTTTGTAGTTAATATGGATTCTATTCAATACATTCATGCTTGAAACATACATGTGTATATTTCAAAACATTTATACTGTAAAATTATTACAAATGATACATTGTCAAACTGATTTACTTTTCATATGCAATCCTCTTTCCACACATATTGTAATAATCAATGCATTGTATAGCAGTTTTGCATATCATAATTTTATCCAATTTGCCACTTAAAAGCATTCATGCCTGGTCTCTTAAATTTATTTTCCATTAAATACAGAATGAATTACACACTTAATATGTCATTAATTCACAATATTATCTCATGAAGTACCACTACAATTTAAGTTTATGTAGTTATAGTTGGCATCACAAAGTACAAAGGCTTTTGGCCTTTTTATATCAGACTAATTTGTCAGTGCCAGTTCAGTTGGGACTTGCAAAGTAAATGGAACTACAACTTCATCTGAGGTTTCATGGGTTTGCAGTTCATTATGAGACAGATTGCAGTGGGTATCCCTTTACATGGACATATAGGAGAGTACTGTCCCTTGTGTTTTGATTTCCTCATGAAGCACTTTATTGTTCAGTCCAGTTATCATCAGGTCAGCTTGTCTCAAACAAATGGGCATCAGTGACATGAGCCCTGATGAATCAGCCTGTATGGTGCCATGAGCGCCACCAGTAACATAAAGGTAGATATCTATGTAAACTTCTAATACAATCCAGAGGTACCTAGAATACAGAGAGTATGCATGTTTAAAAGCAAATGCCAGAATTTAGCAATTCCTGACAGCAGATATTAATGAACAGTACAAAGATTTCCTTCTGGAATTTAATAAATAAAATGTGTTACATTAAGAAATTAATTTTATCATTCTTTACTCAGTTTATGCTGATCACTATTTAACCTATGTTGTTTTGTTATATTTATTGCCTTTGCATTTAGTATCTGTGAATATATTGTAAGTAATACAGCCCATCCTCACTTTATTCTTCCTTGAAACATAATAAATGTATTTTTGAAGCTTACGACAAAACTCCAGTGTTCCGATTTCTGTGGTGTAGATGCATACATCTAAAAACAATATAGTAAAGGAACAAAATTGATCTCACACTGCAGATCTGTCATGTGCACATTTTCTATTATTTGCTCATCCTTCACAATGAAAAATGATGATATATTTAATCCGTATCCTATCCAGTGAGTATAAAATGGATAGCCCCTAAGCAGAAGCCTGCTTATTGTGTGGTTCTTCTCTGTCAAAAAACTGCCCATTCCACTAGTATCTAGTTACTGCTCCTCATAGCAAGCCTCAATGATTCTACTCTATTTCCTTGTCAGAAAGATTAAAGGGCACAAGGTTTTTGTTTTTAGGTACTTGATCTTACCAGAAAACCGATAAGTTGAACTGTCAGAATACAGACTAGGAAAGCAGAGGTAAAGTTTCATATTTTAACTACCTTTTACTACTGTGAAGCCATGCAAAATGCTTAGCCTTTTCTTAATCAGTGGTATGTTTTTATTTAACATTTGTGTATTGTTAATCATTTTACTGACTGGTAGCATTGTTATTTATAATGCATATATCCCTGCTTACAGGAACATTTGTGATATGTATCATATTACTTAGTCTACAGCCCAGACTAAATCCCAGACTTTGAAAGCTGATATGAAAATGGGTTTGTAAAATGTTCACATCAACTGGATTCTTTAAGAAATGATATCACATGTGAGATTTCTTCTATTCTTTTTGCTGGTTTAGATTAAATGCGAATTTTGCGATCCACTGTTATTGCGTACATTACTGCTCAGAGTTCTTGTTTGCAAAGACAAAGGAAACTAGATCATTAACTATAGAAGGGATCACATCCATTTCCCTCATTTACGTGTCAAAGCATGATGCGTCAGAAGTTAAAATGCATTCAATTCACTGATGAGGCTTGCCAAAATATGAGATTTTTAGTTCCAGGAGTGATGTCAATCCATTATAGAAAACCTTATTGCATGTTATGACTATTGTAAATATCATTTCTAAAAATAATAGATTCTTAGTGCAGCTGATCAAAGAAGAATGACATTAATGTGTAATATCCTAATGGGATCGGAGGCCTAGTAACATTCCGATATCTCACATTTTGTGGCCATTGGTTCCGCTTCTGAAACATTGAAGTAACAAGGACATGAAGCCTCTGCAATCATAATCTCACTACTCTTGAATATTAAAATCCAACCCCCCACAAACATAATGACATCATCACGGGGCATGATCTGCCAATTTCAATAGTTTGGAACACTGAAATATTGTTTCTATGGAGGCCTGCTACATTCAGAGCAAATAATATGATGTAGAAACCTTTGGTGTTAGCGAGCCACATTACCTCATCTGGGAGTACAAGGTCGCAGCTACCTGAAGCTTTGATGCAACTGCCGATTCAGGTGATATGCTCAGGCACAGCAGCTCCATCTGTATGACAGAACAGGTATTACAGTCAGAGAGTCTGTGTACCATACCTGTTTTATTATACAGGTGAAGGTGCAAAGCCATGAGACAGTCACTGCTATACCTCTATGTGTAGGATATATTGATGAATGGAGGCATGATGGCCACCACAGCCACGATACGAGCATTCACCAAGTTCAGGAAGAGGGACATAACTGTGTGTCTTGTAGGCCACTGGGGGATTTATTTAAGAAAAATAATAAAATGAGCTGACCCCCCTTCCCAAAGAGTTCTAGAACCAGCTCACATTATCTACTACTGCACAAACGAACAGTCCCATGCAGCTCTCTCCCCAGCCGTTGACTCTGGATGCCTTCAGTACAGTTCTAGTTACATGTGGAACTAGGTATTGCAGGTCATCCATTTTCTCACTTGTTACAGCTTCTACATATAAGTGGAACTGCTGTCAAAACAAAAAGCCCATTTTAATTTGGTCTCATACATTAGTGAGTCTTGTCAGGGTACAATAATTCATTCAGTATAGTGAGCCTGATTTTTGGAATTGGGAATAGGGCTCAACCTGCCCCCTTTCAGATGTTGAAAGTGGAATGTTGTAACCCTGCCTTTTGGAACTAGGCATGGAGTAACACATTCAGTTGGGCTGTTATTCCATGGTAGAGGGTTTTGCAATCTGGCTCATTGTATAAATGCTTTTTTTTTTTTTTTTGCTCAGAAGCAGTTTGAAAGCTAACAAAGTAGTTAAATGGCACATTTCTTCTAAACCAAAAATAAAACACTAAAATAAGGTTCTCTTTGAGCACTCCAATAGTTCTGTGCTAATATTTTTTTACTGTGGTTAGACTGTTTTGTTTCAGTTGCTAATGCTAGATGGAGATTTGTATAATTTAATGTCTAATTACATATCCCTCAAGACAAGTGCCCTTAAACTCAATTTATTATGTTTTATTTGGTCAAATTCAAAGCTGCGGCAGATAAAAAGGTTTTTCTTTGCCATGATACCAGAGTATGAAGAGACTCATTTTAATAATGTCTTTTATTCCCAGAATTCCTGTATCTTCCCAGGAAATCTACTTACATTAGTAGAAAATGAACAAGAATCCCAGAGCCATGCATTGTTTTATGCAGCCTTACAATTTAAATGTACCATTAACTCCAGTTCACTCATTTTTCTATCCCATATTTGACCAAAATTGGTTCATGTTTGTATAAATATTTTAAACAATAAGGATGTGTGTGGACGTGTGTACATGTGCGTGCTTTTTATAAGTTTATCTGGCATTTTTATGCCATGAAATATCTGATCAACAAAGAACTGATATGTAACATTTTACTAAAAATAAGGCAAAAATAAAGATTTGATTAAGCTTTTTTCTGTACACTCTGGTACTGTAAGCCCTCTACTGGTTATTTTTTGTTGTTGTTATTTTAATGATATGCAAATAGAGTGATGTTATTGCAGTATTTTGACATATAAATTATTCTCAAAAAGGGAACTTAAAAAATATACATCAGCTGTGCATGAAAATCAAGTACTTTCCTTCCCCCTGAGGTACCTTAACATTGCAGCTGGCAAAAATATTTTTCTATGGTATATGGGGGTGCCATCATTTGCCATATGGCTGTATAGTAGATGTTGTCAATGCATAAAGCACCATGTAGGATGTATTATGGTTGCATTACATTTCATTGAAATACAGTTTTGACAATCTGTTATCACTGAATATTTTTACCTCATGCGAAAGACAAATTATGCTGTGGTGGCAAATGAATGATTGCAAACTGCTAAAATCATAACTGGATTTAAATGCTGTAGGTTCATAGGTAGGTACTAGGCTATTTGCCCGAAGGCATTTATAAGCCTAGCCAGAAAGTGATGGCTTTTGCCACCCCCTTAGATTAGTTCCCTTTGCCTCTGTCCAGCAGACCCATTGAAGTGATCCTTGGGGTAAACTTTCTGTTTCCCATCCACTCGTCAAGGTTTCTCTTGAAGAGGGTTAGCGAGGAGTTTTGCCTAATGTAGATTGGAATCTTGTTCCAGAGCATGGGAAGTCTTTGGGACAGGAATCTATCCCTCCAGCACGTCCTATGTATTGTTGTGGTGAGGTTTAGATCCCTGAAGAGTGTGGCTCAAGGGGATATGGTTTTCTTTAGGTGGAGCATGTCCATCAATTCTGGGTTGGACATGGCCTTGTATGTCAGGCAGAGATCACCTCTGAGTAGGCGGTATGCAACCAAATACAGCTGGAGTTTCTTCAGTTGAGCTGCATAGGGCATCTGCTTGAGGCCAGTGATCCTCTTGGTGAGGTACTTCTGTGGTCTTTCCAGTTGTTGCAGGTGTCTTGTAAGGTACATCCCAAATGGGGCATTGTACTCTATGGTGGGTCTGATGAGTGATGCATAGAGGGGTCCAATGACCTATTTTGATCTGGATGCAAACCCTTTTTGATTAGGTGGGCAACATAGAAGGATTTTCTAACCACTTTGGCAATGTGATTATCCAAGGAGAGGTTACTATCTACTTGGGTCCCCAGATCCCTTATTATGTCTTCCATAGAAAATAACACAAAACTGCACCTTCCTGTATGTTTGAATATGCAATGACAGGTGATTTACAGCTGAATTTTAGTAGTGTGGATTCAAATTTTATATATTATAATCAATTATTGGTATTACTTGTTTAAATTCTGGGATGCAATGTTGAAATGTTCTCTGAATTGAATGATCTGTTATTTAAATTGTGGATAACATCTATGTCAAATCATTTAAAAATGTCTGTGATCATTTATAGCAGGTTAGATATGTCTCTCTGTATGAGAATATATCTATTTGACTGTCTGTCTATCTGCAATTTGACAGATATACTGCATCATATGCACCTACATACACACACACGCACACAAAATAGACATAACAATGACATTTCTCATAGTCTTCTATTAAACTAGCTATTGAGACATTGTTTAAAATACAACTGCATTTCCTGCTCTGCAAGTTACCTAAAAAGGAGAATCTGCAGTGTCCAGACTGAAATCTGTCTCCCTTTCATCTGAGCTGTGGCATTCTACAAGGTTAGGTGTAAGAACCTGTTCTCTATCACCATTTTATGAAATCTTTTGAAACACATTGTTTGTTTGTTTGTGGAGACGGCAGGTAAGTGACAATGCTCCAGTAATCTGGTCACATCTGCTCTGTTGGCATGGAAGAATAAAGCTTTGATATTCCATGTTGGAGTGAATGACTTGAGAGTTACCTCTCTGGACTATATGAAGAGAGACAAGATCAAGCTCGCTGAATATGTGTCCCAGGCAGGTATATTCCTAGCCTTAAGCAGCATTCTACCATCACCCAGAATGATGCCTCAATCTTCTTCTTTCGTCTTTTCCTGGTTAGGGGTCACCACAGCGGATCACCTGTCCGCTCATCAATACAAACAGAAAATGATTGACTTTAACAATTGGCTTAGTTTCTGGTTCCATTCCAAGGGGATCCAGTACCTGACAGTCTGAGATGACATGACTGATAAACCACGATCAAACTGAAGAAACCAGGCACCACTTTTGTTGCTTTTTTGATAAACCACTATGCTTTGCCAGAGATGGCCTGCACATGTCTCCCTTGGACTTCAGGCTCCTAGAGATGGCCTGCGTCTCTCTTCCTTGGGTTTCAGGCTCCTGGCAAAGGTTCTTGCCTCCCCCATAGTGCCTATTTTAGCCAATGGCATGAGGTCAAAACTATCAACATGAAAATTTCATCAAAACATAAATTAAAGGTCATGCTGCTAAATGCTTGGGAGTCTAAACATGAAACTGTACTCATTGCAAGCATTCTTAACACTGGAAGAAGCTGACATTTGTGCAGTCACAGAAACCTGGTTCAAAGCTGTGAAGAGCACCCCAGCTGTACCAGGTTACTCATCCTATCATTCATTCAGACCCCAAACCGTGGGTAGCAAAACAAAATTAGGTGGACTTGCAATACATATAAAAGACATACACACCTCTAGGCTGGACAAATAGTATGATGCACAGGAAACACTTTAGGTGTAGTGAACAATTGACAAGACCCCTATTCAAATCATAGCTAGCTATAGGCCTCCAACTTTGACTCAAGATGCCCACTTCACCTATCTACAATTCTTCTAATCTATCAAGATTCAACCCTTTACCCTGATCCTAGGTGACTTTAACTATCCAACCATAGATTGGTAGAAATACTCATGCCAAAACACAAAAGCCGAGAGTTTTTGTGATTTTGTCAATTCAAATGCCTTGGACCAGTTGCTTGGCACCTCCACAAGATCTGAAAATATATTGGACTTGGTATTAACCAACATGAGTAACCACTGCAGCATCCTTACTGTGTCATCATACCTGGTAAGATCTGACAACAAAGCAATCACTTTCGAAGCCACCATCTTCCCTGACCCCTCCCCTCCCCCAGCTAAGGTCAAACAAAAACACTTCACGAAAGCTGATTATAACCTCATCTACACCAAAGTTCTATATGAGGATTTATATAGCTGCATGAAATCAGGAATACCAGACAGGATGAAATCCTCCTCCTCAAGGAAGAGTAAACCTGTCTGGTGGACATCTACAATAAATAAACTCCATAATAAAAGGAAAAAAATTGCTATCCAGGACCAAGAAGGAGCAGCTGCCTAATTGGAAGCAATCTCTCCTTAGCCTGAACAAGCAAATAAGAGCACTAGTGAAATCCTCCAAAGCAAACTTCGAGTCCAAACTGGCCACATCTACTAAAAACAATCATAAGGCCTTCTTCACATATATCCGCAATCTCAAAGGAAGCACCCAGATCTGCTCAGAACTGGTGGTCAGGGGCACCACATACACAAACACTGTAGATATAGCCAACCTATTGGCAGACAGGCTCAATGAAAACTTCATTCCTCTGTCCCCCCATCAGTAAAACAGGACATCCCCAGTATCTGCCCCCTCCCTTTATCTCTAGGGAGCAAGTCATCACTGCCCTCTCGAAGGCAAAAAATACAGCCTTCATGGGACCCAATAACATCCCAGGCTGCATCCTACATGAACTCAGGCAGGAACTTGCAGCACCATTAGGCAACCTATTCAGCCAAAGCCTGAGTACTAGCTTTGCCCAGCTGGATAGAGAACAGCTACTGACATCTTTTTGCAAAAAAGTGGAGCATCCACCGATCCAGGAAATTATAGACCCATCAGCCTAACTAGCCTCATCTGCAAGGCCATGGAGTAGATTATCATGGACCTCATTAATAAGGACATTGGCAACCTCCAGACACTTGATCCCACACAGTGTGATTTTGTCAAGGGGAGGTCATGCCGGTTAAATTTGTTTGACTTCTTTGAGACAGTCACCAAGGCCATAGATGAGGGGAAGATGGTGCACACCACTTACCTTGACCTGACCAAAGCCTTCGATACTAATTCCCACTCAGGTATAATAGATAAACTCTCTCAACTAGGCATCAATCCATATGTTACCAGACAGAACCCACCTAGTCAAAATAGGGGAAGCCACCTCAAGTAATAGACCCATAACAAGTGGTATACCCCAGAGATTGATCTTGGGGCCTCTGTTGTTTGAAATATACTTCTCAGAGGTGCAGGCCAAATTTACTGGGCTACGGCTGACCAAATTTGCAGATCACTGCAAGCTGTGTGTTGTCATCAATTATTCTAGTGATGTGTACATCCTCCAAGAGGGTCTCATCTAAACAAATTACTGATACCAGAAACATGGCCTCAAACTGAATGCTGAAAATGCATCATCATCCCTTTCAGGGAGAGTAATGTCCCCACAAATTATCACATTGATAATAAGGTCCTAAGCACGCAATCAGTCATGAGGGACTTGGGCACCTAGGTTGATAGCAAACTGACTTTTAACCACCATATTGCCACAGTTGTACAGAAAGCTTTCTACATGGCCCAACACATTAGTAAGAGTATTTAATCCTGGGACAAGGTGGTTATAACATCCCTGTCCCTTATAACACCCATTTATTGAATACAATGCCCTTTTCAGCATGTACCTCACAAAGCACATGCAGCAGCTGGAGAGACCACAGAGGTTCCTCACCCGGAGAATCCAGAACTCCAAACATCTACCCTACACAGCCCTGTCCATCTACTCAGTCTCCTACAGACTCCTCAGAGGTGACCTCTGTCTGGCATACAAAGCAATCTCAAACCCCACCATGATGGGACTGCTGCATATCCGCAAGTCAAGCTCCACTCGAGTAACCCACATGTGTGACCTCAACCTGGTCTGTGACATCATTAGGACTTGTTGGCAGGACAGCTGAGTGTCCCAGAGACTCCTCCTTTTGTGGAACAGACTTCTTCTCCATGTAAACCAGAGTACCTCATTAACCCTTTTTAAGCACAACCTGGATAACTGGATGGTGAATAGAAAATACACCCCTGGGATTCCACCTGTATCCCTGCTGGACAGTGGCATAGGGTGCTGACTTGTATCTGATTTATTTGTCATAGCCCAGGGTTAGATTCCCTCAGCCTACATTTGCCTAGTCTATGACTTTGAGCAAGTCACTTAATCAGGTAGGGCTCCTAGGCACCTCAGTTAACAAGTACAAACAAACATTTTCAAAGAGAGGTGAATATCTGAAGTGTACATAGACAAATACTATACTCCAATGAATTTCAGAACATGCTGTGTGGTCAAGTCACGATGCATAAGGTTTAAGATTTGATATAAATAAATATGAATATACAAGAGCATATAATGAAGCATGTTGCCTGCATATTTATTTATTTTTTATTTATTTTACCAGGATAAGTCCAACTGGACATCATGTGTCCTTTTTCAGTGGAGTCCTGGGGAGAAAAGCTCCAAAGAAATAACAGTGTACATACATGCTTTAGATAACAATAAAACTGGCATACAAGATAAGAGAAACAATGAAGTGCAAAAAAACAATTATGTAGAACAATAAGATACTCAGGAGTAGTACCATTATTTACAATATATACAAAAAGTACATTTCAGGTGAGAGTATAGTGTATGCATTAAGGGCTTCAACGGGCCACTTACATATGGAAAAGTGGGTCTTCAAGGGGGTATTTGCAGTTGCAGAGAGGGTTAGTATTGAGGTGTAATTTAAGAAGGCCTTTGAAGGTGCCTGTGTGGCTTTGTAGCCTGAGTTCAGGTGAGAGGGTATTCCATGCTTTGGCAACATCATGGGAGAATAAGACCTCCCTAGAACTGTTATTGCATGGATTAACTTCAGTCAGGTTTTTGATACATGAACGTAGGTGTCTTTTAGGGTTGTGAAAGTTTAGTATGTTGGCAAGGGCAGGTCACTTCCCCGGATGGAAGAGAATTTGATGGGCTATGATCAGTTGGTGGTAACGTAGGAGGTTTGGAAATTCTAACCAGTGCAGTTTAGTTAGGGATAGGCAATGGTGGTAATGTGATCTATTATTGGCACTGAACTTTAATTGTAGCATGTAGAGAGTTTGCTCAGGCTGGTTTTGTTAATATTGGTTAGAACTGGAGAGGCGTAAAGTAGTGTTGATAAGAGATGAGTTCTGGCTATTGTTGTTCTAGTCTCAGGGGTTAGGAATAGTTTGCAACGATATAGGCAGCCCAGTTTTTATGGACTTTAGAGATAGTGTGGTATATGTGCTTGTATTTAAGTTGATGATCAATAGTGATGCCTAAGGGATTAGCCTCAATTACTGGAGTGATGAGGGTGCCATTGGTAGACATGATGGTAAAGGTGGTGTTGTATTAGCTGTATTTTTTGGGGGTTTAGTATTATTTGCTAGTTGTTTAGCCAGTTCCCTACCTCAGTGAAGGAGTTTTGGGCTTTACTTTGAAGTAATTGGATGTTTGTTGCTGAACAGATTAGGGTAGTATCATCCGCATACTGGACAATGTTGGCTTTAGTGGTAGCTAGGTGGAGATTATTTATAAATATGTTGAATAGAAGGAGGGCAAGGATTGAACCTTGTGGGACACCACATGTGACAGGGAGTGGGGGGATAGGGAGTTGCCCCATTTGACAGATTGTGAACAGTTGTTTAGGTAACTGTTAAACCATTGTAGAGTGGGGTCATCAAGGTTGAGTTCTGCTAGACAGGTGAGGAGTTTGTTATGGGAAATTGTATCAAATGCTTTGGATAGGTCTAAGAAGGTGGCAGAGACCAGCTTTCCTTGGTTCCTGTGCGAGTTTATGGTATTGGAAAAGTTAATTAGGGCAGTGTTGGTGCTACGGGAAGGTCTGAATCCATGTTGGGTTTTAGTTAGAAGGTTGTTGGTTATCAGGTGGGTAAGGAATTGTTGGTGGATACATTTATCTAGAATTTCTGAGAGAGGTAATAGGATTGCAATGGGATGGTAGATGGAGAGATCAGTAGATGGACCTCCCTTGTGGAGGGGGATGATATATGAGGTTTTCCATAATGAAGGAATAGTATGCAGGGCAATAGATCTGTTAATAAGTAGGGAGACGAGGTAGGTGATGACCTTGGATGCAATTTGTAGATATTTAGCTGGAAGACTGTCAGCAGCTAGGGTGGTAGGTTTGAGTTTAGCTAAGAGATTTTGAATGGTAGATGTTGGTACTGGGGTGAGTGTGAAGGGGGTGGAGTTAGTCTGGTAGTTTAAGGGTTGAGGTTGGGTTGTGGGTGATATTGCATTTACCAGGTTCATTATTGAAGAGGTAAAGTAGTTATTGAAACTAGAGGCTACATGTGAATCAATACCTTTGATATCTGGAGGTGATGTGGTGACTTTTCCAGGCTGGAGGATGTTTTTCACTGCAGCCCAGAATTTCTGTGGGTTGTTGTTATGTTTCCTTTGTAGGGAAATATAGTGGTTTATCTTGTCCAACCTGACCTGTTTTTTTTGCTTTATTTCTGAGCTCAGCAAAACTTTGTCTAGTTTCAGGAGTTTTGTATTTATGCCATGTTAACCAAGCTTTTTCTCTAGTCTTGAGTAAGATTTTTTGTGGCTTTGTTTAACCAGGGAGCAGGGTTACTTTGCAATCTTGTTTTCAGTGGGGCTAGTTGGTTTAAAATCCCTAGGAATTTGGCATTAAAGTATTCTGCTGCAATATCCAGGGGGAGGGTTTTTATAGGAGCCCAGTCACAGGATTTTAGGGCTTCTGAGAATTGTACTGGGGAGAAGTTTTTGTGGGAGCGGATTTGTAAGAGAGTGGGGGTGTTGGTAGATTTTAGTTTGTGCTGAAGGTGAAAGGTTGGGTTATGGTCACTGAGGGAATCAGGTAGGATCCTGGATAGGTGGTCAGTATTAGGCTGGTTAGTCAGGATCCAGTCTAAGGTGAATTCACATTTGGTGGTTTTGTCAATTCTTGTGGGCAAGTGTATGAGTTGTACGAAATTATATAGGTTTATGTGGTTGGTGGCTATGGGTGAGTGTATGGTGTTCCAGTCTATGTTGATATCGGAGTACAGTTTCTTGGGACAGGGAATGGGAAGCCCAGTGGAGTATAGATTCTAGTGTCTTAATGTTGTCTCCTGGTGGTATATAAATGCTGAGTAGGTTTAGTTGTTTGTATTGATTTAGTAGGATTTTGGTGAATAGGGTATCGGCAGTGTTGAAATCTGGGGTTTCTTTTTGAAGTAGCTGAACTTTTAAATTGGATTTGTAAAGAACGGCAATGCCACCACCTTTTCTGTGAAGTCAGTCTACTCTTAATATATTGAAACCAGGTGGAGTTATGAAGTTATCTTTAATGTGTGGTTTAAGTCATGTTTCTGTAATCACTATAATATCTGGGTTATATACAGAGATGGTTCCATGTAACTGTTCTATTTTATTTATGATACTGCGAATGTTTAGGTTTTGTACAAGTATATCAGTGGATTTGTGTTTAAGTGGGAGATTGAGGTATACAGGGCCTGTAGCAATATACTGCCAGCAAAAGCTGTTGTACACAGATATGTGAGGCAAACATACAGGTGTATGGTAGGCAATGCTGTTTTATGGCTTTTAATGTTCCCATTTAAATCCATGTATTTTTTTGCAATACCATCTACACTGTTCTTATGTTCTCAATCATCAGTGGTGAGTCTATTTTTCTCTGTATTCCCCCGATAAACTCCTGTATTATGTGGGTATACCCTCTACTGATTCATGATTTAAAACAACTCCTACTGTTTTATTAAGGTTTCAGTTTACCGTAGAAATAGGTCATTATAATAAACAGTTATATAGCCCTTTATCCAAACTAATTCAAATTGTCCTATTTTCCCTGGGCATATACCACAGCCAAGAAGACAGAAGGAGGGGAGAGGAGACAGGAAAGTAGAGGGAGAAGAGACGAGAGGAAGGGGAGGAGGAGAAAAGAGAGGAGAAAGTCAAGAGTTTTTCATCTATGAGTCAGAGAGGGCGTTGTCAGTATACCAGGCACTCCAGCAAACAAGGACACAACCCTGAACATTCACATATTATTACATTTTGTAGTCCTGTCTTCATGTTCTCCTATCAATATTTCATTTCTGTTCAACTCAAAAATACTTTTCCTTACTGCTATCAAAATGGAATCTTAATAAAAAGCTTACCAACATTGGACAACACCATGTTGTCTGGGTACTCTATGGGATAAGGACCCAAGGTCACACCACTTTTGCTCCTTCATATGAGTGTATTTTCCCAGTTTCCTCTTCCAACAGTCTTCTAAGCTGGTCATCTCACTATAACATATAACATGGCAGCTTCCAAAGCCACATATCCTCATGAACACGAGCCCTTTTATTTTGCCAGTCCATGCACATTCTGCAAGGGTTTATAAAACAGAAGATTATGATTGAATTGCTGATCTTAATATGCATTTGAAACATGAATGCCAAGAAATTCAGTTTGACAGTGAACCCCAAATTTTGACTGCATGAACCTCCCCACATATAAACAAACCCTCCTCTCAGAAATGATTTTATCTCTCCTTCACCTGTCTCTTCAGCCTTTGTTTCTGCTTTTTCTTTTTCAAACCATGCTACATCAGATCCTCATTAACTTATCCTCCAGGTATTCCAAATCATGGGCTATGAGTTAACTGAACTCCCTTCCCCATTAAGTAATAACTATTGATCATTATTTTACTTAAGCAAAACAAAAACCTCAGCAGATCCACCAGCATTAATAAATATTAAACTCTGCAAAAGTATCCAAAGACTGACACTTAAGGAGGCTGACTAGTGTGATCAATCTAAAATTCGAATCCACTGTTGGGTCCCCTTTAGAAGATAGTTCTAGTACCCCTGTGTATCTATCTAGCTATACTGTCCCAATATTACACTTAAGGCATGCTTACCATGATATACTAACAATGCTCACTAACTCTGGCATTTCCAGTCAGATCTTTTTTACTTCAGCCATAGGACTTCCTCATGCAACTGGTCTTCATTTTAGTGATTGCCTGAGCTGCTGCTTTCCTAGATTCTGGATTTGATGAAATATACCTGCAAACATCTCCATTGCTAGTATTGTATGTAAAACTTTTCCTTTAGTTAATAGCGTCCCTCACTGATGGTGTCCACCAATGATCCCCAAGGATTATTACCTAAGTGATGACCACCCTTGACACCACATCAGCTATTGATGTTGTGAATGAAGTTCTTTCCAAGTGCAAATCTCCAGTGCATCAAACAGCACACATTTCCAGGCCACCATCTTGACATTCCTAATATACAGTCACTAGCAATTTAGTTATCATGGGTTTGTCCACTCGCGAGCCAGCTGTCTAAAGGCACCACAAAGCTGCAAACATTGACAGCTCAGAAATTGTCTTGGTCAGAGTGCCCATAACAGCAGGGCTGCTGAAATGACTGCAAACCAGTCAATAACATTCACTCGGTCATGCTCTGGAACCAAGTACATTTACATGCATCTTTGAGTTTTAATGTGCTGTTTGTTATGGGCAGGCCATGACTAGTTCAGAAGTCCAAGAATAATTCACAATTCAAATTCAAACCAAACAGGTTGTTCTTCACAAACATTCCTCTGCAGGTATGTCTGTCATTCCTTATGTGAGACTTGAAATCTTCTACTAGAAATACAGACTCAAAAAGTGGAACCTATTCTGTAGTGCATCTTCTATTTCAGATAAAGCTAGATAAGCGGAGTGAGGTCATCTGAAGCAATCACAGTTCTGTTGCAGGATAGATAGTAAAAATGTGCTGTAGTGAGTGAGCAATCATTTAAAAAATATGACTATGCATACAAAGCAAGTTTCACCCTGCTGTAGTCATGCTTTATTCCAATAAATCCCACCTATTTCACTGCTATACACAGTACCCACCCACTAGATTTGACATTACCAACCACTTTTATCAGCAGCTGCTGAACTCCATGGTCTTTCTGGTAATTCATGGAAAATCATAATGCTCTAAATATTGCTTTTGTGAAATGTGGTGCAAATACAACAGGTTTTGACCACAACTTCTACTAGTGGAGACACACTTGGCCAAAACATTCTGTCACATTTTATCTCTTTACACTCAACATTTCCCAGGTGTGATTCTTGGAGTCTTCTTAGCATTTGCTTATGTAGCTGGTTAGACACTCTCTATAGTATTATAACAAAGGTCCATGAAACTCAAAAATCTCATCATGAAAAGTGTGATACACTTGGACTGGCATTGGAGCTTGATTAGTTTTGCCTGGCTATCCTGACAGAACCACACTTTTGGGCAGCTGTAGCTCTATGTCATGTTCATATTTGTATGAAAAGTTCTTTAGCAAACACTAATCTAGCTATCATAGTGTCCAAAAATATCAAATTAGGCATTAGAGTTCAACCCGTCTGTTTGCATTTGAACATGTAATACTATGTACCATCTTGCTTATTAGGCATTAAAGACTGTAATGTATAAATTGAGTATGCAAATGAATGTTTTTGTGACTTTGAACCATTTATGACGTGAGCATTTGAATTATGTGGCAATCAGGTCTGTAAATCATAGACAACTTTGCACATCCTTTTCCTTTTTAATTTTTCCAATCCTTTTGGGTTTCTACTACCATGATGGGAATGGACCCCATCCTTAAGTCAAATTATTTCTAATGTTTGTGAAATTAGTTTTATTCAGTCTTTGATGTTAGCCAAAAGTGCTCTTATTAGCACCCACAATGTACTAAGAACTGACTACTTCTGCAATTCATACGGAGTTACACATATATCAGTAGTATATCTAAATATGACAGTAAATTCTTTTTTTATGAGATCCATTACTTCTACTACTATTGGAATTGTCTGGGTATCCTCCCATTGCCCTCTTTTCTGCCTGCAAATCCTGGTATTTAATACTTTGCATCTCTCTGTACATAATGTAACCACTGGGTGGGGCAATTGCAATTATCAATGCTACTTTTGTATTCCTTTCATGGACTACTATACCTGTTTTTTCGCATCTGTGTTTTGGAACTGTTCGTAATGGGGTAATCCCATGTGATATAAACTTTATCATTATCTATAATGCTTTGTGGCTCATGTTTCCAATGATTCTCACTTACTTCAGTATTGTAATGTTTGCACAATCCCCAATGCAACAGTCTTGCCACATTATTATGCCTTTCAGTATGCAGGCCCACTGCCATTACTGGTATCACATCCAGCAACCAGGTGTGTGGCTGTTTCAAGTTCCGTTTTACAGGACTTGTATTTTTTCTGTTTCTCATACATGTTCAATGGATTTTGCAAACTAATATGCACGTAGACTACTATCCTGGGCTTCCAATATTAA
Source organism: Protopterus annectens (assembly GCF_019279795.1). Taxonomy (NCBI): domain Eukaryota; kingdom Metazoa; phylum Chordata; order Ceratodontiformes; family Protopteridae; genus Protopterus; species Protopterus annectens. Next base: position 132,159,416 of record NC_056729.1, read on the forward strand.
CCTCTCATCTTTTGGTTTATATTCATCTCTCCTTAACTATTCCTGCATCAGATCCTGATTGACATGAGGTTGTTCCAGAAGTTTTCTGAACTTATAACTATATTTATTCCTTTTCCACATTTCTTGCCTTGTCATCTGATCCTTCTTATATTCTTTCATTATTTGCCACATTAAGTTGTTTCAACTCCTGGTTTGGTTTGCATTCTGACTTGACACTGATATGCTTACGCTAAACTATGGAGGGAAGTCATCTTAGATTTGTTGTCTTCTTGTTTCAAAATGTTCACGCTGTTTGGATTTGATGAGGGCAGCAGATATGTCTGCAGTCCTATGATTGCAGATCTATACATGTAAGCAGTTTTGAGGATGCCCATACCTCCTTCAGAACAAGGGATATATAATCTTGGTATACGCCGATTTTTATATATCATTTGATAAGCGTGAAGCATTTTTCTTATTTTCCTTCCAGCTGATCCAATACCTTTCAGGGCCAGACATTCCAAAACTAAGTTAGAACAGGAAGATCAAATTGGTTTATAGCTTGGACTTGGTTGCTAAATATCAGATCTGTTTTCTGTATTAATTTTGGTCTTCTAAAATATTCGTTGCTGAGTTTTGTTTGCATTTTTAATGCATGCAGACTCAGATTGCCATGCTTTACTTTTGAATTCAACTTGTAATATTTTCTTCCTCTTGAAATGGGTTTCCAAATTGAATGTGTTGTTGTTCAGCATAGATGTGACCACACACACACACACACACACACACATTATATATTATATATATATTTTAAATAATCAAAAAATAGAATTAAATCTTTCTACCAATACAGTTAATAAATACCTCAGATATCAAGGCATGCCCACAAACTATTTTATTATTTATGCTTTCTTTGAATTGTCTCATTTTTAAGTTTTGTTTTTTTCAGTCTATCTTGTTTTCCCCATCATTGTCCTTCTTTCGACTTTGCTAGTATGAGTGAGGACAGTATGTGACTATCTCTGTTGCCATTTAGTGCTCATTAAATCTTCCTTACTGACTGCCAGCACATTACTTCCATTGTAATAGAGTGCTTCTTATGTCCTTCTTATTAGCTGGAATCATGAATAGGTTGTCGGTTAGAAGTCTGACATTAGACATTTTACAACTAGAGATTATATTCTCACACCTTCATTTTTATTAGTATCACAACCACTTAAGGCATGGATGGTGCAGATTTTGAGACAACAGATTCTCTGCACTTGAGAGAATTCATAGAACGGAAGGCTGAGAGACAATCAAATTTAAAATGTCTATTTCTCTGTGGTTTGGCCGATATCTCAGTTTGAGTCTAGAGTTGCAGGTGATTTTCAAGAAGTACATTTACTCTTCCCTACATGCAGGTACGATATTCATTCCTTCATCTCATTTTTGTCTTCCTTCCTTACTTTCTTCAGTCATGCCTCACTTTATATAGTACAGGGAAAATGTGCTGAATAGCTTAAATCATTTGAAATGCTAGTAGAAGGCATTATGAAGTAGCTTTGTTAGCTCTAATAACTTCTCCCAGTGAACACTACGGTCTGTGTTACGAGCATTGTGTTTTTTGGATGCTTCCACTAGCCAGCTTCCTTGTCACCATAGTAGGGTCTGAACGACTTCCTCTGGTAGCTGAGGCACTGGATTAAGGCTGTGGATTCTTGTGAATCTACTTTGTGACCACGGGTTTGATTCCCTCAGTCTTCATCTGCTTACTATGTCACCCTGAACAAGTTACTTTACTTAACAGCACAGTGGGGCAATTGGGAGTTCAGTAAGATTTTAATATAAAAGAACAAAGCTCTCAGACATAAAAGTCCTTCTTCTGTGTTGAAGAAGGACTTATGTCTGAAAGCTTTGTTCTTTCATATTAAGATCTTGTTCTTTTATATTAAAATCTTGCTGTGCTTGTGAATTAGCAACTGTTTTTTGTTTTGAACCGTTTTTGCCACTTTCCACTTAACCAGCTTGCTTACTTTGGACTTTTTATCTTGCAATTGGGAGTTCAGCAAGGCTCCTTAACAGTCTCCTTGAGTGCATGACTAGTGCCTCCCTACTATCAGAATCTTTCTGCCTTTGTATCACTCCTCGAGTAATGTGTATAAGCAGACATCAAGGACACTCCTCCTTGTACTGATATAGGTCAAAATGCTACCAAATGTAGTATAGAGTGCATCTTCTGATATTTTCATGAGTGAGTTTATGCAGCTGAACTACTTCTCTTCCATTCAACTATACCTCACCCCATTTTTTTCTTGAAAATGACAAAACCCTGCCCTGCTGAGTGGTAGCATATTAGCTGAGCTATGTATTGTAAAGTTACTGTAAGAATTAAAAATGTCATTTTTGTGTATTTTGTATTTCACATGTAATATATACACATTTGCAAGGAGTTCAAAACAGCTGCTATTTTAATAACTAATTTGTATGTTCATAAGCAGCTACTAAGCCTGTCATCAAGGAGACCATTAAGGAGCCTGACCCAGTTTCTGCACCACCCCAAAGTACGTGCTGGTTAAGCAACTGTGAAAAGCATCTCAACAACAAGTCATAGCCTAAGGTCTCTGCTCTAAATGCTAGAGTCACATGAAGCTTTGTACCTGGGTGGGCTTGAAACATCAAGACTTTGGTTACCAGTTATCACTGTAACCGACTTCCCCAGAGAGACATGAGCTCAAGACCTCCAAATAAACCTCTACATCACACTGCAAATTCAAAAGGAAACAAGCTAAACAGCATGAAATTTGGCATCCTCCTGAGAAATATTAATAATTTGTGTATTAACATACAAATTAAAACACCATATACATCATACGGTACATCTGCTTTATATAAATTGAGAAATTTAAAAGTAAAACTATCCCACCAATTTTCCAACTTCACCTAAGAGCACAGTAAACTAGAATTATTGACACTTGGAAGAGAACTGGATAGGGTGCAGTTTAGTTTGACAAGCAGATTGAGTTTTCAGAGTTTGTGTCAATTAATACACATGCAAACAGCCAAGGTACTAGGAACATCAGTAACGTTTTGATAGTTGTGGACCGCGGCTCCATTGTTTTTCATTATCTATATTGTTTTGGTCTGCTTTGGCAGTTTGTGTTGTGCATAGCCTGCAACGTTTGGTGATTGGCAAGTTCTAAGGTAGCAGCCTTTGCATGGTATTTTAAACTTAGCAGATTTCCCTTGAAAGGTTAGAATGAAGCCTTGCAGTTTGCATTTGTGAGGTAGATACCTTCACTGTGACACTAACATCAAAGGCTTTGTTGGTTAAAATATGGTACAAAAGTCTAAGAAAACAAGAGATTTCCACATGCCAGTAAAGAAACAAACATAAGATTAGAAAAACAACAAAGCAGAAGAAAATATTAAAACTGTAACCCTAAACCACCTCTTAAAAAGAAACGGATTTATTCAAAGTTTATTGCTAATAATTAATCCCAAGCCTCCCCAAATGTCACAAAACAATACTTACTGCTACGTTGGTCTCTGTGTATGAAGCAAAACTCTTATTAAATGGTTAGCGAGAGCTGATAAACACTTCTGCAGAAAATAAGACAAGGAAAAAGGGTGAAATGTTTAGGAAAATTGGATTTGAAATTCTGTTACTGATAAGAAGTTTCAAAGTGCAAGTCTAAGCTAAAGCATAACATTTTGGGTATGCTAATCAGCACATTCTTGATGTTTTATTTCTTAGCATTTTTCATTTGTCAGGTTTTGAAATAAAAGGATTGAAGACAATGATGACATTTCTCTTTTGACCCCTGGCTCAAGGCAATGATATTTGAGTAGGCACTGCAAGAAACTGACAGGATTTGTCATCAAAAAACAAAATGTTCCACCATCTGATTAGCATACTCACATTACCATGTTTACCATTGAATTCTACTTGCAATATTTTCTTCCTGTTGAAACAGATTTCCAGATTGAATCTGTTGTTCAGTGTAGATGTGACCACACTTTTGTTTATATATAAAAGAAATTAAAAAAAAAAAAAAAAGCCAAATCTTTCTACACATGCAGTTAATAAATACCTTCTATAATATCAAGGCAGCCTGCAAACTCTTTTCATTATTTATGATTTATTTGAATTGTCTCATTTTGTAAGTTTTGCTTTTCCAGTCCATTCTGCATCCTTGTTTTCCCCATCGTCCTGCTTTCAACTTTCCTAGTATGAGTGAGGACACAGTATGTGACGCGACTATCTCTGTTGCCATTTAGTGCTCATTATGTCTTCCTTACTGGCTGCCAGCAGGTTACATCCATTGTGATGTAGTGCTTCTTACATCTTTTATTGTCTGGAATCACAAATATGTGGCCAGTTAGAACTCTGACATCAGACATTCTACAACTAGAAATTCCATTCTCACCTGACATTTTATTAGTATCACAACCACCTGAGGTGTGGATAATCCAGCTTTTGAGACAAGAGATTCTCTGCACCTTAAAGCATTCATGCCACTAAAGGCTAAGAGACACTCAGATTTAAAATGTATATTTCTCTGCGGCATAGCTGATATCTCATGCAGGTGATTTTCAAGAAGTAGATTTACTGTACCCTACATGCAGGTATGAAATATTAATTTCTTCACCTCATTTTGTTTTTCTTCCTTCCTTCAGTCATGCCACACTTCATACAGTACAGGGAAAATATACTGAATATCTTAAAGCTGCAAAAGTAAAAATATCATTTGAAATGCTAGTAGAAGGAATTATGGAAGTAGCCCTATTAAACCATAACTTTTCTCCCAGGGAACACTATGGTCTTTGTTACAAGCATTTTGCTTTTTTGGGTGCTTCCACTCACCGGTTGGTGTCTGTTACCATAGTAGGGTCTGAATGATTTCCTTTGGTAGCTGAGGCAGTGGATTAAGGCTGTGGATAATCTTGTCAAGCTGCTTTCTATGACAGTGGCTTTGATTCATTCAGTCTTCATTTGCATAATGTGCGACCCTGAACAAGTCACTTAACCTGACAGTGATTTGGGGAAATTAGGAGTTCAGCTAGACTCCTCAACAGTCTCCTTGAATTTATGACTAGTACCTCCCTATGAACCCACTATCAGAATATTTCTGCTTTTGTATCACTGCTCTTCAGTGCGTATAGCACAGATTATCAAGGAGATCAGCTCCTCCTTGTAGTGATGTATGTCAAAATGCTACCAAACATAGTGTACGGTGCATCTTCTAATGTTTTTGTGAGTTTATACAGCTGAACTACTTCTCTTCCATCAACTATACCTCACCCCATCTTTTCCTTGAAAATGACAAAAATCCTGCCCTGCTGAATGGTAGCATTAGTTGAGCTATATATCGTAAAGTCACTGGAAGAATTATAAATGCCATTGTTCTGTACTTTGTTCCACACATATTATACACATCTGCAAGGAGATTAAAACAGCTACTGCTTTAATAACTTGTTTTTATGTTTATAAGCATCTACTCTGGAGCCTGACTCAGTTTATGCAGAACCCCAAAATATGGTCTCATTAAGCGACTATGAAAAGCATCTCAGTGACAAGTCAAAGCCTACGGCTTTTGCAATAAATGCCAGACTCACACAAGAAGCTTTGTACCTGGGTGGGCTTGAATCACCAATACATCGGTTACCAGCTATCACTAACTGATTGCCCCCACAGACAGTAGTGCAAGCCCTCCAAAAGTGCAGCAAAAAGAGAAACCTTCAAATTACGATATAAAGTCAAAAGAAATCAAGCTAAACTGTGCAAAATTGGTCATCCACATGAGAAATATTATTGGTAATTTTTCTATTAATAACATACAAATTAAAATGCCATATATATCATACAGTACATCTCCATTAAAAGAAACTGAGCAATTTAATAATAAAAATTTCAACTTGAAATTGAGCCATTTAATAATAAAATGTCAACTTTTCTACTTCACCTAAGAGCACTATAAACTAGAATTATACATTGACACTTGGCAGAGTATTGGGTAGAGTGTAGTTCAGCTTGACAAGCAGGTTGAGTTTTCAGAGTTTGCATCAGCTAATACACATGCATAGCCTCTAACATTGGGTGATTGGTAAGTACTAGGGTAGCAGCCTTTGCATGGCATTTTAAACCTAGCAGATTTTCTTTGAAAGGTTAGAATGAAACCTTGCAGCTTGTATTTGGGAGGTAGATATTCTGACCATGATATGAATTCCAAAGGCTTTGCAAGTTAAATACTGTAGAAAGATTCTAAGCAGACAAGTTATTTCCACACAACCATAGAACACAAAAAAAAAATGCATAGACACTACACCCCTTAAAGAAACTCAAAGCCAAAAACATAACTTCTAAATCTCACGTCACAAACTTAGTCCTAGATGGGCCTCCAGATATGAAGGAAAACTCATAATAGGTTAGTGAAAGACAATACAACACTTCTTCAGAAAAGAACACAAGGAGCAAGGCTGATATGCCTAGGAAAATTGGATTTGAAATTCTATCTGTTCTTGATAAGAAGTTTTAAAGTGCAAGTCTAAGATACAGCATACCATTTTGGGTATGCTAATTAGCAAATTTTTGAGGTTTCATTTCTTAGCAGCTTTCATTTGTCAGGTTTTGAAATAAAAGGATTAAAGACAGTGCCAACATTTCTATCTTGACTACTGCCTCAACATCCTGATATTTGAGCAGAAACAGCAAGAAACTGATATGATTTACTGCCACAAAAACAAACATGTTCCACCAGTTGATTAGCATACTCATTACCATGCTTTAGCACTGATTTTTTTTTTATGTTTCATTGTTGATCTTTCATCAGTTCCCAAATATTTATACACTCCCTCCTGCTCAAGTTATTTTATCTCACATTCCTGTCCTAGACTGATATTTTCTTCTTATTGCAGCTTTCTTGCTTTAAAGGTTGCTTTTTTGCATTTATCAAGACCGAATGACATTTTTATATCATCTGAGAAAGTTTTGATCACTTTAGTTGTGTTTTCAGCTCCTTATCTGATGAACTATACAGTTTAAATCATCCACAAAAAGAACGTGAGAAGTCTTTATATTTTGTTGTTGTCTGGGAGCCAGATTGTAACCATAAACTAATCTGTTAAGTAGACAGCTTAATGGTTTAAGGGCAAGACACAAGAGCAATGGTGACTAGTAGTATTAGATTTTAGCTTTAATTTTGCTTTATATAAAGCACTAAATTCCTGGGTGTACACATCAGATTATCTCTCATGGTTGGGAAACACAAACCAACTGGTCAGGAAAGCACACAGATGCCTCCACTTTTTAAGAAGGCTGAAAAAAGCTAAGCTTCCTCCACATATTCTCTCCACCTTCTATAGAGGTGCAATAAAGAGCATCCTCACCTGCAACTTCAGTGTGGTTTGGAAGCTGCACATTTACAGAAAGGAAGGCGCTACAGAGTGGTGAGGGTTCAAGAGAAGGAAACAGCTTCTATCGATACAACAACTTCATTCTGCAAGAAGCATCCGAAAGGCCAGCAAAATAATACAGGACAGCATGCATCCTGCACATGGACTGTTTAAGCATCTGGCATCGGGCAGGAGATATTGCATCCAATGCAGGACTACAAGATTCGATAACAGTTTCTACCTTATAGCGACTAGACTTCTGAATTTGGGCACTAGTCCCAGGGATCTGGGTTTTTGCAATATATACTTATATTCCAAGTAAGTGCAATGTTTATTTATTATATCCATAGTCAATATTATTTAACCCACTCAAGTGCAATATTAGGTAAATAACTTAAGCATTATTCAATCTGTAGTGTGTTTTGCTTTACTTTAAATAGGGTAGTTAAAACTCAGGGGAGGGTATTCTTTTCATATACAAGTATTGGTAAAGGTCTCTGCTCTCTTACATGTATTGGGATTAGTACTGTATTTGTTAGTTATGTTTATTCCTCTACTTGTGTGTGTTGTTTCACTTTCCTTTGTAATCTCAAGAATTGAGTTGATGCAAGGAATATCTTTTAGGCTACACATGTATAGTTCTAAATGACAATGGATGACAATAAATTTACTTTGACTTTAACACAAGTAATTTTTAAACAAGCTGGCCGATGGAAATAGTACTGAGCCTTATTCCAACAGTCTCCAACTCAGATGGGTCATTTTCTACATTCTTCTGTAACAAGGGTGCAGGGAGCCACTTAATCTAAGATGGCTGGTTTTAGTGCTCAGATAGTACTAGCAAATACAAAGTGCAGGAAAAACATTCTCACAGTTGAATCAGTGAAAAGCAAAACAGATGAAACAATTAAAAACAGGCTGTAATTCAGTAATGCACAGTTTAAAAGCAAGTACAGTGAAGAAAAGCACTTATTTTTTCTGTATATTTCAAAGGATGCCTTGGATTTCATTTGGATTCACTCCAGAGATCAGAGAGAGCACACCAATCCTAGATTAGCTCCTGTAAGGCGAGTCATTCATGGCCTTGGTGACTCTCAAAGAAGTCTTCCAGACTGAACAGGCAGGATCTGCCCTTAACAAAGTCAAACTGTGTTTTCTAGAGTCTGGAGATTTCTTATTTCATTGTTAATCAGGTCCATGATTATCCTTTTCATAGCCTTACATTTGGGGGTAGTCAGTCTTATGGGTCAGTAGTTTCCCCGAGTCAGTTAATGGTTCCCCCTTGTGCAGATGGCTGACTGTTGCTGTCCCCTACTCTTTTGGGACAAAACATGTATGGAGACTGTGGTTAAACAGAGATCTGTATGGGTCTGCTAGATCATATTTCAAGCTATTTAATAGGCACCCTGGGATTTCATTAGGGCCCATTGATGCCATGTTTCTTTAGACCGCACAGAGACAACCTGCTCTTTTGTGATAAAAAATGGTAGAGGGTATGTTAAGAAGAATGACCAGAAGTGATGAGGGGGTGAAATTCTGAGTTGAATTTATTAGCCATCAGGTTTGCTATTTCTTCTGGCTAAGTATAGGTACTGTCATCTACAGCCAACTCAGCACATTGTTGAGCGTTTCCCTTAAGATTTCAGACATAATTAAAAAAATGCTTTGTGGTTATCCTATGCTTGAGAGGCTATATTAATCTCGTATTTAGCTTTTGAAGACTTGACTAATTCCCTGATTTTCCTGTTGAAACTAATGAGATTTTTCTCTGTTCAGCACCCTCCCACTTCTAGTCAGGAGTTTCTTCCTTCTGTTACAAAAAGTCTATTCATGCCAGGGGTTCACCAGGGTGGCTTGTTTTTTGGCTAGACCTGGGTATAGTATAGTTTGTTCAGGTACTGCTGTTTCTATGTAGTTGTTTAAGTAATTGTAAAAGGCATTTGTGTATACTTCTGCATAAGCCTTTGTGTTTTGGGGTTAGGCAGACCTTTAAATTTAGCTATGCTATCACTTAATAGAAGGCAATTTGCCTTGGAGAAATTCTTTAGGGTTTGATGGGGGTTCTACCATTACATTTATTTCAAAGGAGACCAATTTATGATCAGATCTTACCAATGAAGACATTATTCTGGTGGGGATGCAATACTCCCCCATATTTGTGAGTACTGTGTCAAGGATGTTTGAGCCCCTAGTGGGAGTGCAGACCAGCTGTTCCACAGCATTTGCACTGGCAAAGTCCAGGAATCTCTGAGCCTGCATGTTAGTAGTCATGTATGTTTCCCAGTTTATGCAGGGGTAGTTAAAACCATGAGCAGTGTGCTGAGCTGAACTGTAAGTGATTCTAGTAAACTATGTAGAGTGATTTTCATGGTTCATGGTTGGGGACCTGTAGTTAGCGATATGTTGGGTGATTTTGTCTATGGTCAGCTAGTCATGGAGTAGATCAAGCAAGTCATTCTGCTTGACCAATCTAGATGTGTCCGTGTTTTTTTTTTTCTTTTTGTAAATGGAAACACCTCTTCCTTTCATTATTTCCTTTTAAAGGCCAGTCTGAATGTGTGATAACCAATGTAGCCTTGCACTACTGGGGTGCTTTCTGCTGTCTTGAACCGTGTCTCTGTAACTACATAGACATCAGCATTCTCCAGCGTGAGGATAGCTTCCAGGGAGTGCAGTTTCTTGTTAAGACTTGTATCACTGAGCAGTAGTACCTTCAGCTTGGCTTTAGAACAATGTTACATTGGTAGAGCTGTTGGTTTGGCACTGCTTAAAAAGGTACTATGGGGATAGCTAATGCCTTGGCCAGTATTCAAAAGCCTAGCAGCAACAGGTGCAGACCATCTCTGGCAAAGCAGTGTGGTTTGTCTACCATGTCATCCCAGGCTGACAAATACTGGATCCCCTTGAAATGACACCAGTACCTATGCCAGCTATTAAAATCAATCATTTCTGTTTGTATTGTGGTATCCTTTTCAGTGAGGGTAAAATGCTGCTCAATGTGAAGCTCATACCCGTCTGCAACACATATTCAGAGAGGTCCACCATGTTTCTCTTTACATAGTCCATGGAGGTACATCTCAGGTCATTCACACTCACATGGACTATAACTGAGTCATAGTGGCAATTGTGGTTGAGTGACCTAAGTGCCTGTGTGATATGGCGAATCCTGAACCCTGAAAGGCAACTGACTGTAATCCTCTCTTTATCCAACCTGGTGATGGGGGCATTTATGTGTCTCATGATGGATTCCCCTGTGATTAAGATATTTGAATGTATAGTTTTACCTTATGGGGCATGCTTATGAAGACACTATGATGTGTTGACTGATGTTGACTTTGTTGGCATACAGTTTGAGGGCAATGCATAAGGCCTCTGAGGTTTTGGCAAGTTACTTATAAGTACCTCCTCAGATGCGAGTTTGGATCCCTATCAGATGATAGAAACCTCATATAACTGAAACTCATTTGAGACCATAAGACTGAAATTTCAAAATACTGAAAAATCACTTGACTGAAATCCATAATACTGAAATCTTACAATGCTAAATTTCAACATACTGAATTGTAAAGTGGATGATATAAAACCAGAATAGGTGACAGGGGCTACACCCCCATAACCCCCATTGTTGAGGGCTGTGCCACCCCCCCCCAACTATATATACTAACTCCAGGATCGCACTACAGTGGGGAAAAGGGTAGTGTGATCCTGGAGTTAGTATATATGGTTAGAGGGTGTGGGGGGCATAGCCCCCCACCTATTCTGGTTTTATATCTTCCATTTTACAATTCAGTATGTTGAAATTTAGCATTGTAAGATTTTAATATTATGGGTTTCAGTCAAGTGATTTTTCAGTATTTTGAAATTTCAGACTTATGGTCTAGGTCAAATGGGAGTCAGTCAAATGCAATTTCTATCATCTGATAGGGATCCATAGGTTTATGTGTTGAGAACTTATTTAGTGATGGAAATTATGTGTATGTGTGTTGACAACCTGTTAGTCATTTAATTTGTCAGTACTCGAGAGTCATGTCTCAGTTTTCATAGTGTAACTATCTCTCTCACATACTGTTTGTTTCAGGATTAAGTGGTTGTCAGTATACAGTACATGAGACAGGATGCTTATGTCCACAGGGCTGGCCACAGAGAAAGCAGGAAAGTGCCTGTCCATGGTTTCAGATTTTTTACTAGGGGTTTAACCAAGGAGAAGAGTAGGGAGATTTAACTGGACTGGGATGGTAGGACATGGGGAAGAATGGGTGCGGTACTCCATGTGAACTGCAGCTATCCAACAAGATGATGCTACTCTGCACACAACCAGATGATCCTAGAACAGCAGGGAACTGGGGAAGGTCCCAGAGATAGTTATTATAAGGGAAATGTGTGTCTACACAGGATACTGCTAACCTCTGATGCATGTAGAGCAGCCTAGTACAAACACTGGACTTGTATAGAATCGGAAAAACAGGTTTTACTACAGCAAGACTTAAAAGACCAAATCAGGAAAACACACGATACACTTTCAGCCAACAGCCTTCAACTCAGATAGGTTTGCTACAACACATTTCTGCCAAAAGAGTGAAGTCAGAAAACCCTCCTAATGTACAAAATGCTGGTTTTAGAGCCCACGGGCAGGGAAACCATGCCATTTAGATACTAGTGTCCTGTAAAACTAACAGACACAGTATAATTAAGTACAACATCAACAGTGGAAACCGTTCAGCTTTCAAACTCTAATAAAGTAGGAGAAATGTAACAATTAATACAGATTCTTATGAAATACTGTAAAAGTAAATCAGCAGAAGTGCAAAATGATACTTATTTCCATCCTTTTAGCAGTGGATGACTTTAGATGCATCAGATTCTCTCAACCTCTCATGCAAGGTAGCTAAACCAAGAAGAGCTAAGAGGAATTGATCAGAAACAACTGCAAAACACCAAGCATATATCGAATCAGAAAAAAGTTTTACAGCAGCAAGGACTACAGACCAATCAGGAAAACATACAATAAGCTTTCAGTCAGCAGCCCCCAAGTCGTACAGGTTTGCTACAGCACACTTCTGCCACAAGAGTGCAGTCAGAAAACCCTGTTAATTCATAAATGCAGCTCTCCTTAGTTTTATAACATCTATTAACCAGTATCAATCTGGGAACTTGGTCTCAGCACTTTCCTTAATTTAACCAGATCTTTTTACATAGTATCCCACCAGAAAATGCTTCAAAAACTAGCTTGCCAAGTAACATGTGTAACATTACAATCTCTGAGTTCTAGCTACAATCTCAAATAGGCAGCAGGCAGTAAAATGGCAAAATGACATGTAATCGCTGCTTCCCATTATAGTGTGCGTGTCCCTTAAATATCCACTTTAGGTTCCCTGATATTTAACATTATACCGGCCCAATGTTCTAATACAGGTATGGAAGTTTTACGAGGCTGTAATAGCCACAGAAATGGTAGGACAACCGAATTTCCATCAGATGGGAGGTACAGAAACTCTTTTAACCTTAAAGAATGGTTTAACAAGAACATTTCATTTACTGTGAACCGTGTTATTCCCCATGACAATATAGAAATACAAATTAAGCAAATAAAAAGGTTAGTTACTAAGTTTAGAAAGCTTCAAGTAGACAATTGTTATTTGTGACAGAATATTGTTAAGGGGAAAGTTCCTAAGGGGTTGTGTTGCTGGAAATACCTGATGGGGTTAGTTAATAGCTCAGACTTTCATAAAGAACTACTAGTATTGTTTCACCAGCACGGGTGTGAGCTTGTGGAAGTTCTTTTTAAGGACAATCTTAGATCCATGGGCAACATTTCTATGGAAATTAAAAAAATTTAGAAACTTCCACTAATGATTTGTTTTTTCCCCAAACATCTTTATTAAATTTTCACTAATGAAAAAGGCAATGTTATATTTATATAAATGAAAACACACAAAATTATACCACTAGTTGCAGTTAGACACCATTGAAACAACTGTAGTTGCAAATATTATACATCATTTATAAACCATCCAGTCATTGTCAGTTAAGCATTACATGGCTCATTCAAATCCTGCCTCTTAAACCTTGTTCCTGCTCTGCATATATTGCTCCCACAAGTCCCATTTTTTTTATGTAGTTTTTCTAAAGATCCCAATTTCAGTTGTTTTATCTCTGTTAATATATTCACTACTTCTAGTAAAGTTGGTCTAGACTTTGATTTCCATTTTCTAGTAATTACTTTTTTGGCAGCCACAATTAGACTCAGCAAGGCTTTACTATGTTTCGGCAATTCTGATTTAGTAGCATAATTAAAAAAAAAAAATCCTCACCCCAATCAGTCCAGTGTGCTCACCAAGCATCTCTGACAGAGTGGTCTGCAGGAAATTCTTAAACTCTGTAAGCTCATTACACTCCCAAAAAATATTACCAGCTACCTCTTTCTTGCCCATCATACCTCCAACATTTACTATCCACCTGAGGAAAAATTCTTTGGTTCATAGGTTGGTACTAGGCTATTGGCTCTCGGGCCTATACAAGTCTAGCCATAACAACTCCCTGGCTATTTCTTCCTACAGTATTTACTTCCCTGGACCCCTGTCTAGCATGGCAATGGACGTGATCCCTGAGGTGAATTTCCTATCTCCCTTCCAATCAAGGTTCCTTTTGAAGTGGGCTAAAGAAGCGCTCTGCTTGACATGTCTATTCCAGAGTCTGGGGAGTCTCTGGGTCAGGAATCTATCACTCCAGCATGTTTTGTTCATTGTGATGACAAGGTTTAGATACCTGGAGTGTGTGTCTGAGGGATTGAGATTTCTTTACGTGTAGCATGTCCAACAGCTCTGGGGTTGACATGGCCTTTTATGTTAAGCAGAGATCACCTCTGAGTAGACTATATGCAACAAGAGTATAGGTGGAATTTTTTTAGATGATCAGCATAGGGCATTTGCTTTAGGCATGTGATTCTTTTAGTGAGGTATTTCTGTGGCCTTTCCAGTTGTTGCAGATGTCCTGAGAGGTACATACCAAATGGGGTGTTGTATTCTATAATGGGTCTAAATGAGGGATGAGTACAGTGGGACAATGACTTCCTTTTTTCTGGATGAAAAGCCTTTAGTGATGAGGTGTGTCACACAGAAGGATTTCCTGACTGTTGTGGTGATGTGGTTATTGAAGGTGAGACCACTCTTCACCTGTGTCCCTAAGTTTCTTATTACACTTTCAGTGTTTAGTGTACTGCCACCTATGTGGTAATTCACGGGTACATGTTTTTTCACAAAGGGGATAACTATACATTTCTTGGCATTGAGCTTGAGCCCATGGCTGTGGCAGCAAGCATCTGTTTCTGTAAGGCCCTTTTGTAGAATATCCACATCATTTGGGGATTCAGGGTCCCTTAGTGTTGGCCTGTACTTCATAGAAGTAGATGCCAAACAAGAGCAGTCCCAGGACTGAACCCTGTCACTTGTCTGGAGCTGGATTTGGAGTCAGCTACTTTTGCAGTGTGGGTTCTGTCAGTAAGCCAGTTATGCCCAGCTTAGTAAGTTTATCTATGATTCCAGAGTGGGGGATGGTGTTGAAGGCCTTAGCGAGGTCCAGATAGGGTAGCCTTTGTCCACAGCTCTGGAGACTGATTCGAAAAAGTCAATCAGGTTCAGGAGACAAGATTGGCCATTCACGAACTCAAACTGTGTGGGGTCCAGTGTTTGAAGGTTACCAATGTCTTTGTTTATAAGTTCCATGATAATATATTCCATGGCCTTGCAGAGCTCAGACTGATAGGGCGGTAGTTCCCGGGATCCAAGGTGGATCCCCCCTTGTGGAGTGGGATAACTGTAGCTGTGCGCCACTCAGTGGGCATGAAGCCTGAGGTGAGGCTATGATTAAACAGGACACTTAGGTGAGGTGCCAGTTAATTTTGTAGTTCATGTAGTAAACAGCCTGGGATGTTGTCTGGTCCCAAAGATGCAGTATTCTTAGCTTTGGAGAGTGCGTTTTTTTTACCTGTGTGGCCGTTATTACTGGAATTTGGCAATCTTTTGGTATTGAGATGGGCCTTTTAGGGGTAAGAGGGATGAAGTTTAGACTGAACCGATCTGCCAGGATATTGGCAATATCCTTGGGATCAGTATATTTAATGCCATTCTGTTGTAGCTCAGAACAGATCTGAGCATTGCCATTTAGATTCTTGACATAGCTATAGAATGCCTTGTGGTTGTCTTTGGAATCTTTAGCAATTTTATTTTTGTAACTAGCTTTTGGAGGATTTTATGAGGATCTCAGCTTCTTACTGAGGCTGGTAACGGAGTTTTTTGTATCCTGGGATTTTCCTCTTTTCTGCAACAGTTTCTTCCTTTTGTTGTAAAGTTTGTTTATGGCAAGGGACCACCAGATTGGCTTCCTTTTTTTTTGGAGGAGAGCATCTTGGCTCTATTGGGGATGGTACAATTCATGCACGCGTGCATATGCTCGTATAGTGCCTTAGTGCAGGATTCAGCAGTCGAACGTTCAGTTCCCGTCTGCATGGGTGTCATGAAGTTTGTCACTTCTGACTTGAGTAGCATGAAGTTGGCTTTGGAGAAGTTTTTTTATGGTGGCTTCCTTACTGGGGGTGGGATGTGGATGTCAAGGGTGATCAGCTTACGGTCAGACCTGACTAAAGAGGGGGTGACCATAGGTGTGGAGTATCAATTTCCCATGTTGGTAATGACCAGGTCTGGAATATTGGAGCCTCTGGTGGGATGAAGGATTAGTTGATCCAGGGCATTGGAATTTTTGAATTCCAAGAACCTTTGGGCAAAGTTGCTGGTTCAAGAGTAGTTTTCCCAGTTAATGGCAGGGTAACTGAAATCACCCAGTATTTGGGTGCTTGGTTGTATCTTAATATTTTCCAGTATGTTTAGAAAGGTGTAGTGAGAATCTTGGGACATGGTGGGGGATCTGTAGAAAGCTACAATTTGGATTGCAGTCTTACCTAGTGTTAGTTGCACCTGGAGAATTTCAGACACATTGTGTTGGGCAACTAGCCTGGTGTTGTGAATATCCTTGGAGAATATGGACACTCCTCCACCTTTAGTATTTCGATCCTGGTTTGGTGGCTGAAAAGTGTGATAAGAGTTGTAGCCTGGTATTGCAGGGGTGCTCTCTGGAGTCTTGAACCAGGTCTCAGTTTGGAGTCTACTTGGGGCATAAAAATACCTATGTAAACACTTCTAGGCAAAGATCCTAAATATTCTAGACTTTGTTGCATATTTGGGACATATACATATATCCCCCTCCCCCCAATTGTCTATTTGTGAATTGCTTATCCATTCTCTTCCCAATCCTTTCTAAGCTCCTCTGATTGATTCGTATAATTATCATGCACTATTTAATGCTTTACTAATTATTCCTTTTTTAATGGCAGCTTCTATTCTAGATTCTATTAAAAACTCTACCAGTGCTGGTCTTTCATTTAGGAGACCCCTATTTCTTTCTCTTTGTCTATACTCTGATATCAATCCTTGAGAGAGAAGGCAACCTCTAACCTGCAGTCCAAATTAATTACTTTTATAGTTACTTGCTATGTATAAGAGCCTCAACTGTGTTGCTCTAAAATACCCCCTCAAATTGGGTAATCCAAGTCCACCTTGTTCCTTTCCCAGATAAAATCCTTCAACTCTTAATTGCTATCCACAACTTATCCTCCAGTTGATAAAAATATGCCTGACCTATGTGTAAGACTAAAGGGACTTAAAAAACATTTTAAGGGCTTGTACCTTAGTATCCATACAACAAAACTTTCAGTTTCTCAATGTTTGTATTATCTTCTGTTTGATCTCTTCCCACATATCCTTAGGTTCTACCACAGAGTCTTTTCTAATCCATACTCCTAAATACTTCATTTTATCATGTTCCCATAAATATGGGCATTGTTGGACCAATTTGTGCGTGGGTACATAATGTATCGCTATTGCCTTTGTTCTAGCTTCATTAATTTTGTATCCTGAGAAGATTTTAAATGGTCTTAAAATGTTCCACAACACTGTAATGTCCTTTTCTGGTTTTGTCATTTATAAAATAAAATTATCTGCAAATAGAGCCAGCTTTTCCCGACTACCATTCCAATTACATCTTTGAATTTTTGAGTCCCTTATTTTCTTTGCCAGTGGTTCTAAGTATAATGCAAACAACAAAGGGGAAAGTGGACAACCCTGCCTGGTTCCTTTACTCAAGCAGAAATTATCAGAGATGACCCCACCCACTTTAATTTGTGCCTCCGATTTATCAAGTATTCTTTTAATCAACCCTGTAGTTGTATCAGAGAAAACAAATGCTTTCACTGCCCTGCACATGAAGTCCCAGACTACTCTGTCAAATGCTTTCTCTTCATCAAGACCCTCCAATAAGAGAATGGTGCTTTCTTACATTCTGCTTCCCTCTGGATCATCAATGTTCTGTTAATATTGTTAAATGTTTGCCTCCTCTCCACAAAAAACACACTGATCCATATCTGTCAGTTTTGATATCGTGTTTGTTTTCTTTTAGCCATTATAGACAAACACTTTATAATCCTGGTTTACTATTGGAATAGGCCTATACAAAGCTGGATCTGACAGAGCGTTACCCTCTTTAGGTATTACCGTTACCACTGCCTTCTTCCAGTATGTTGGTACTTATCCTCCTCTTAAAATACTGTTGAACAAAACCTTCCAGATTAGTTTTTCCCTCCTAACTTCCACAGGAATACCATCTATTCCTGGGGACTTTCCTGTAGATTGGTTATACTTAGCCATTTCTCATCCCTTCCTATCCCGTAAGTAATTGAGCCTCATCTTCCTCTAACTTTGACACAATTAGTTCTTCCATAAACATTTCCATTTGTCCCTTTTCTTGATTTCCGCATTTCTCTGCTTTATACAAATTTTCATAAAATTTCCAAAATATTTCTAATACTTCTACAGGGTCTCTTGTTATCTTAATTGTTATAGGCTCCCTAAGCTTGGTGAATGCTAGTTCCACTTTATGTTGCATGAGTTGCGCTGAAAGTTTTTGTGCTCTATAATTATCAAAAAACAGTTGCTTAACAGCAATCTTTCTAAACTCATGCATATTATCAATGTAATCCCTTATTTTCTGTTTAGGATTCTGCAGGTGTTCCTTTTCTTGTCAAGAGTCCCCCTAATTTGCAGTACTTTGACATTTGTCAATCCCTCTAAATAATTCTTGCTACCATTTAACCATATCTCCCATTCTTTTATTTCTAACCTAGTTTAAAATTCCACTTTAATTTTATTCCACTCCTTAGCTAGCTATGTTTTCAGAAGTTAATTCTGTCTTCTCTAGTAGCTCCTGAATTATTACCACAACCCATTCCTTAAATTTTTATCTTTTCAAAAGATAGGTGGGGACATGCCAGTGTCTCATTTTCATTTCATTACCTTGCGTTTATTTTAGTTATTATCGGTGCATGATCTGAAACAGTTATTGGGTGCATATCAAGACCTTCAATTAAATGCACATGTTCCTGTGAGATATAAAATCTTTCTAGCCTAGCCCAGTTTTTGTATCTCTGAGTAATTTGTAAATTCACTCCAGACTCCTAGTACTGAATTCACATCTTACATGCCAAACATTCTCATAAATTTCTTCAGAAATCTACTCTCCTTTGTTACATCTTCCCTTCTAGGCCCTTTAGACACATTTTCACTGTTGCAAACAAAATTCTAGTCTCCACCTACAAGTAATATTCCTGGCTGAAAGCCGATTATTTCTCCCAGAATTTTCTTAAGCTCCATCATAGCAGCTATAGGGGAGATGTAAATGCATGCCAGTGTAATCCTCCTCCCTAGCCAGTAGCCCCTTAGTACTATGTGTCTTCCATTATTAACTTTTTCCCCCTTTCCTATCACTATTAGAGTTCAACTTGCAATATAAGTACTACTCTTTTCCTTTGCTCCATATATTCCACTGAATAACCATCCTGAAAACCTTTATCAAATTCACATGTTCAGTTCTTTCCAGGTGTGTCTCCTGTAGCATAACTATTTGCACTCTACATTTTTAATATAGTTTACTATTCTTTCTTTTTTATATTTATCTGTAAAGCCATTCAGATTGAAGGACATTACAGAAAGCATCATTTTCTTATATAATTATTACCACCTTTTATATATAACTGCTCTTTTGTTAAAATAGTTCCAACTTTTATGTTACATGTATATACTGTTCATCAGGTTGGTTTTTATAAAGTTGTTTAATTTCAAATCCATTTGTGCCTATGGATATGCCTGACCTGTGTATAAGACTAAAGGGACTAAAAACATTTTAAAGACTTGTACCTTAGTATCCATATCCATACAACCAAACTTCCAGTTTCTCAATTTTTGTATTATCTTCTGTTTGGTCTCTTCCCACATATCCTTAGCTTCTACCAGAGTCATTTCTAATCCATACTCCTAAATACTTCATTTTATAATGTCTCCATAAATATGGATATTGTTGGACCAATTTGTGTGTGGGTACATAATTTATCACTATTGCCTGTGTTCTAGCTTCATTAATTTTGTATCCGGAGAAGATCTGAAATTGTCTTAAAATGTTCCACAACACTATAATCTCCCTTTCTGGTTTTGTCATTTATAAAATAAAATCATCTGCAAATAGAGCCAGCTTTTCCTGACTACCATACCGATTACATCTTTGAATTTCTGAGTTCCTTAATTTCTTTGCCAATTGCTCTAAGTATAATGCAAACAACAAAGGGGAAAGTGGACAACCCTGCCTGGTTCCTTTACTCATGCAGAAATTATCGGAGATGACCCCACCCACTTTAATTTGCACTTCCAATTCCTCATGTCTTCTTCTAATCAACCCTGTAGTTGTATCAGAGAAAACAAATGGTTTCATTGCCCTGCTCATGAAGTCCCAGTCTACTCGGTCAAATGCTTTCTCTGCATCAAGACCCACCAGAAAGAGTGGTGCTTTCTTACATTCTCCTTCCCTCTGGATCATCAATGTTTTGTTAATAGTCAAATGTTTGCCTCCTCTCCACAAAACCACACTGATCCATCAAATTTGGTATCATGTTTGCCATTCTTTTATACATTATAGACATAAACACTTTATAATCATGGTTTAGTATTGAAATGGGCCTATACAAAGATGGATCCGATGGATCATTACCCTCTTTAGGTATCACCATTACCACTGCCTTTTTCCAGGATGCTGATATTTCTCTTCCTCTTAAAATACTGTTAAACAAAACCTTCCAGATCTTTCAGTTTTTTCCCCTCCTAACTTCCATAGGAATACAGTCTATTCCTGAATGACTTTCCTGTAGATTGGTTATACATAGCCATTTTTTTCTCATCCCTTCCTACCCTGTTAGTAATTGAACCTCATCTACCTCTAAATTTGGCATATTTAATTCTTCCATAAACATTTCCATTTGTACCTTTTCTTGATTTCTGTATTTCTCTACGTTATACAAACTTTCATAAAATTTTCAAAATATTTCTAATACTTCTACAGGGTCTCATTATCTTAATTGTTACAGGCTTGCTTAACAGCAGTCTTTCTAAACTCATGCATATCATCAAGGTAATCCTTTATTTTCTGTTTAGCATTCTGCAGTTGTTCCTTTTCTTGTGCTGAGAGATTCCCCCCTGTTTTGCAAGACTTTAACATTTCTCAATCCCTCTACATAATTCTTGTTACTGTTTAACCATATCTCCCTGTCTTTTATTTCCAACATCGTTTTAAACTCCACTTTAAATTTTATCCCACTCCTATGCTATTTTTTCAGAAGATAATTCTATCTTCTCTAGTAGCTCCTGATGTTCCTGTGAGATATAAAATCAGCCTAGCCCAGTTTTTGTATCTCGGTTTGTAATAAGTAAATTCACTCCAAACTCCTAGTTCTGAATTTACATCTTCCATGCCAAACATTCTCATATATTTCATCAAAAATCTATCATCCTTTGTTATATCTTCCCTTCTAGGCCCTTCAGACACATTTTCACTGTTGCAAACCAAATTCCAGTGTCCACCTACAAGTAATATTCCTGGCTGAAAGCCAATTTCTCCCAGAATTTTCTTAAGCTCCATTATAGCAGTTCTAGGGGAGATGTAAATGCATGCCAGTGTAATCCTCCTCACTAGCCAGTAGCCCCTTAGTACTATGTGTCTTCCATTATTATCCTTTTTTTCCTTTTCTAAAGCTATTTTAGTTCTTCTTACAATTAATATAAGTACTCCTACTTTCCTTTTCCCTAGATATTCCACTGAATATCAAATTCACATGTTTAGTTCTTTCCAGGTGTGTCTCCTGTGGCATAACTATTTGCACTCTACATTTTTAATGTAGTTCACTATTCTTTCTTTTTTATATTTATCTGTAAGACCATTCAGATTGAATGACATTACAGAAAGCATCATGTTATATAGTTATGTTTACCACTTTTATATATAACTGCTCTTTTGCTAAATGTCTAGTTCCAACTTTTATGTTACATGTATATACTGTTCATCAGGTTGGTTCTTTATAAAGTTGTTTAATTTCAAATCAATCTGTGCCTATGTCGCATCATACATAACTTTGTTTTTTGAAAGCCCTCAAACAGAACAAACAACCCCCCAAAAACCCTCCTCAAACCTATAAACTTAACACAGAAAACTATGTACATCTTCAAATATTGAAGTTTTTACTTCCAAATAAGAACATTAGTTCTAAGTCGATAGCTACACAGGCAAGCTAAATTTAACCAAAAAGAAAGGTTAGTCATGCTAAGATGCATAGCATAGCCTGTGCTATAAATGTTATTTGATTTTGTACATCTTTATAACCCTTCCAGTTGAGAAAACACTTGAATGTTTTCAGACTTTCTCCAAGCTATTTCTCTTTATGAAATTGTCTTCTAGTGACATACAAACCAGACACAAAACTGCTAAGGGTACCTTGTTTATGAGAAAAAAAAGCCTTACAATTTTCAATAATCTTTTTCATTTACATGTTTTGTAATAAACTTGTTACTAGATAATGACTAAGGATTTTACCTAGTCATTTCCTATGTAAACATGGGAAAAAAGCACACTGATTTTTCTTTTGTCATACTCTCTTAACCAGACCCTTCCACTCTCTCCTCATGTCATCCCCTCCTATTTTTTTCATTGCAGTGCCTGCATTTCTCAAAAATGAACAAAGAAAAAGAGAGAAGGGTGAACAAGAAAAAAAAACAAAAAAAAAAACAAAAGAACCTGTTTATACTAGTATCCCCATTGCATTTAAAAAAACTGAGAGAACTGTACTTCAAGTCTAACTGGTTTTGTATTATCTTTAAAGCTGTCACAACTGGGAAAACCCCTGATACTTCTTTTCCCTCAGCCAATCCCTTCCACCAGACTGTGACCAGTTCATCTTCATCAGATTGTCTCCATGGAGGCATGAATAGCAACTGCAGAAATGCTACTTCATATACATATTTGCAAGTGCTATAAAAAGTCTTATAATATTCAATATTCTTTTTCATTTACTTGCTCTCTGACTTAAAACAATGATCCTTAGTCAATCATTTCCCCATGCAAGAATGAAAAAATGCACATTAACTTGAACTCTATCATGCCTCCTTAACCAGGCTCCCTTTTTTCTTTTTTTATCATTACATTACCTAAGTTTTTCTAAACTGCATGAGAAGAAAAAGAGAAGAGGGGAGGAAAATAAAAACATCTATTTACAATCCCCATTGCACCCAAATAAGCATGCAAAGAATACCATGCAACACAGATACAGTACTCTTACAAGGAAGTGCTTTCTTTATTTACTGTTTGCATTCTCCCTTATCTTCCCCTCCCCAAAGCATTTTTCCGAACATTAATGACATGAAGTAGGACATATACTTTAGAGTCCCCCACCCAGCAAACAAATTTTGAAAAAATCCACTATTTCCAGATTTTCTTGTGCTGTCATAATTCACAAAGGGTCTATATTAAATCAGTGAAAATCCACTTCAGTGAATGGCATTTCATTGGAAATATAGTTCATCAAATTCCAGTCTTCCATACCGCCTACTAACATATATATATATATATATATATATATATATATATATATATATATATATATATATATATACATATATATATATATATATATATATATGAGATCACACTACAGTGAGGAAAGGACACATTTTCTAATCTTCACTGTACTGTAATCTCAGTATGAACAGTTTGATGAATGGCATGTTCGATGTAAGTGCACCAAAAATGCCATTCGCTGAATTACATTTTTGATG